>NW_026294551.1:7369933-7664933 GCF_007827085.1 Peromyscus californicus insignis
GTCTGTAGCGAGGGCTTGCGTAGGGCCTGGGAAGCTTAATTCAAGCCTCTGGTTGTACAGTTCTTGCTGGGCTTCTAGACACAGTCTTTGAAGGAACCCAGAGTGAGGGTGCCTGACTGGAATCCAGAGTTCTGCAGGCTATAAGGTGCTGAGGCTGCCCCTGCCACCCTGTGGCTGGGAGGCACAGGCCTGGGTGCATGTCTCCTGCTGTTCCAGGCCCGGCGGTGACGGTGGTGATGGAGGTGATGGTGGTGATGGAGGTGGTGGTTTTTTAGAGCTCAGTGTGCTCCTCCCAGTCATCTCTGCAGTACTGCTGCTTCTCCTGCTGGTGGCCTCGCTCTTTGCTTGGAGGATGGTGAGGAGGCAGAAGAAAGGTGAGTGTGTCTGGCCCGAGGCTGGGGCTGGTTGGATGGTGTGGGCCACTGATGGCTAGCACTGCCGTGGAGAGCTGGTCCCAGGGACTATCCAAGCAGTCTCGGAGAGGCTGTGGTGGAAGGGCCACCAGCAGCTGCCCGTCTGAAAGGCTGGAGGTGGTCTGTTGTTTGAACTCCACTGGGAAGATTGGGAGTCAGCTGTCTGCTGTGTACATCCCTGCTCCTCTGATCTGCCTCCTTCCCTAGTTTGGGCCACGGTGGCAGAAATAGCAGTGACTTTAGGAGGACAGCCCCCTGTAGGGAAATGTGCTTGTGAAGGAGGTGCCGAGCTCACACGGGAGCAGGAAGACACACACACACACACACACACACACACACACACACACACACACACACAGTATAGGTGCATGTGTGCTCTACACATACATACAGGTGAGTATGTGTTTCCAGGTACCAGGAGCATCAATGTGACTCTAGTTTCTGCTTCTCCCCTTCCCATCAGCCCCTTCTCAGGCTGACCTACTTGTTCTAGGTGGGCCTGCTTTCTCAGAGAAGAGCCCCTTCTCTCGGGATCACAAGGTCTCTCAGATCACAAGGTCTGGCCTCAACCAAGTCCTTTCCTGTCTGGCTTCACTTCCACATTTTCAAGTAGTCGTAGAACATTTCTCAGAACGCCCAGCGACCTGAGATGTCCCCACCCCCCACCCCCACTCCTGCCCCACCCTGCCCCCACCCCCACGCCGAGCCTAGGGGACTTACATTCTCAGAGGACAGAGTGAGTGCCAGGACAGGACTACCCAGGGAAACCCTGTCTCAAAACACAAAACAACAAAACAAAGGCAGGCTCTCACTATGTAGCTCAGGCTGTCCTGGAACTCACTCTGTAGACCAGGCTGGCCTTAAACTCACAGAGATCCACCTGCCTCTGCCTCCTGAGTGCTGGGATTAAAGGCCTGCGCCCCCATGCCTAGCTAGCCTGGGTTCTTTTAAAAACTTAATAAAATTTTCAAGTGTAATGTGTGTGTGTGTGTGTGTGTGTGTGTGTGTGTGTGCGTGTGTGTGTGTGCATTCGTGTACCCACATGTGCACACCACAGCACATGTGTGGAGATCAGAGGACAACTTGTGGAAGTTGGTTTTCCCCTTCTACTATGTGGGTTCGGAGAATTAAACTTAGGTGCTGTGGGATGGTAGTATGTCAAGTGTGTTGCTGATTGGTCAATAAATAAAGCACTGATTGGCCAGTGGCCAGGCAGGAAGTATAGGCAGGACAAGAAGGAGAATAAAGCTGGGAAGTGGAAGGCTGAGTCAGAGAGACACTGCCAGCCGCCATGATGACAAACAGCGTGTGAAGATGCCGGTAAGCCACGAGCCATGTGGCAAGGTATAGATTTATAGAAATGGATTAATTTAAGCTGTAAGAACAGTTAGCAAGAAACCTGCCACGGTCATACAGTTTGTAAGCAATATAAGTCTCTGTGTTTACTTGGTCGGGTCTGAGCGGCTGTGGGACTGGCGGGTGACAGAGATTTGTCCTGACTGTGGGCCAGGCAGGAAAACTCTAGCTACACTTAGGCTGCCAGGTTTGATGGCAAGTCCCTTTACTCACCTAGCCATCTTGCTGACCCCAAGACCCTGGTTCTTATTCATTCCTGTGCTCCCAAAATCACTGACTGAGACCCAAGTTTAAACATTTTCTCTATTCCTAGGTCTCAGGTCATTTGATATTAAAAACCAGGGGTAACCCTTTGTTTCTCTTTCTGTCTCCAGAGCAAGGGGTGGGAGTGTAGATAGGGAGGAAGGTCAAGGGTAGAAAAAAAAAATTACAAAATCCAGCAATCTCTCTTTTCCCCACTTCCGCCCCAAAGCCTTGTCCACTCCATGCTGACCCAGCTCAGGCATCCTAGCTGGGGGCAGATTGCTTAGTGGTCAGGCACAGCCAAGCATCTGCAGGAGGCAGGCCCAGCCACCCTGTGGCTCAGAGCCTGGCTGAAGATGAGCTGGAATTCAGTATTAGATGAAGGTGGGGGATGGACAAATGCCATGGGAGGAAGGACCAGTGTAACCAGAGGTGGAGTTTCTCTGTCCTGCCCCGTCCCACAGCCGCTTCAAATAATCACTTTGAGGCTTATATTATTGTAAATGCTTGGCTGGTGGCTCAGGCTTATTACTAACTAGCTCTTATACTTAAATTAACCCATATTTCTTATCTATGCTTTGCCACGTGGTTTATGGCTTGTTACATTATTTTCCTCAGTGGCTGGCTGGCGTCTCCTGACTCTGTCTGTCCCCTTCCTCTGAGACCTCAGTTTGATTGTTCTGCGGAACCTTATCCTGCCTCACCATTGGCCAAACAGCTTTATTATCAACCAGTAAGAGCAACACACATTCACAGCCTACAGAAGGATCCTCCCATGACAGACCACATGGTCCAGTTACTAGTAAGGATAGGCATGACCTTGAAGTGGCCTTGAAGGATGTGTGGGATGGAGGAATGATGGTAATAATAAGCAAAGTTACAAAGGAAACCCAGGATCCTGCAGGGAGAATGTCAACTCTAGGAGAGCCGAGAGCTGGCAAGGCACAGTTGTGTGAAGTCAGGAACAAACAGGTTAAGGTCTCTTTCTGGTGGAGAAATGGAACTCTCATCTCAGAGATGACCAGTGTCACAGAGTGTGCCTCCCAAAGGGTCAGAATTCGAAACCAGATCTCGTGTCTCTGAGCTAGAGCCTTGTTTGTGCCCCACCCCACCCCACCCCATGTCTCTTCCTTGCATGTAAGGACCTCAAAAGTCTCAAGGATAGGTTTTCTAATTTCAGATTTTTTTTTTCCTTTTAGCTGCTGGGCCACACTCAGAGCAGGTAAGTGTCCTGGAGGCTAGACAAGAGGGACCAGAAGGCTTCTCTTCCTCCTCCCTTATTTTCCACCTCCTGGGAGCCTCTATGTCCAAAGGCATCAGAGAAGCCATATACCAAAGTATTGACAGACTCCTGGCCCCTGCAGGACTGGGGGGATGAGGGTCCTAGAAACAGTTAGAGGTGAGGAGGATGAGGGACCTGGAAACAGCCAGTGGGTAGGAGGCCTGGGTAGATAGATAATGGGGTTGGGGATGGGGAGCATAAAGAGCTGGGGGGGGGAGTCACAGAAAGCAGAGAGACATGTGTTCCTCTGCAAAAGTAGAATCTGTTTCCACAGGCTGATTCCTTGACTTGCACATCCTCGTGTGTCCCCAACCCCAGGTATTGCAGCAGTCTCTGGAGGGTGACCTCTGTTACGCAAACCTGTCCCTTCGGCAGCCCGGACCCTCCCACGGCTCCTCTCGGAACAAGGGCTCCTCCATGTCTGCCTCTGGCAAGGCCCACGAAGAGGAAGTGGAATATGTCACTATGGTACGTCTTTCATGGGGCTGCAGAGATGGGAGCCTGTCACTGCCCCCCCCCCTTTGGAAGGCAAATTTCGTGCCCGTGCGGACACAGCTGGTGAAGGCGGGGCCTGAGCAGATCCAGCAGGTTTCAGAAGTGTTTCCACACCACATCTCAACCCTGCAGACTTTGCCTGTCTAATGTAATCCTAACACTGGGCGGGGAAAAGCCCCGCTGCCCAATTGGCTCAGGATCCTGTAAGAAGTGCTTCTCCTGGGGCAGAGGTGGGACTCTCTTGTGTTGTGACTGAAGGTTATTTGGGGTTCCTAACAGAATGGTGGGAAGCCGGAGCCCTGACCTACCTCCTCTGAGGGCTTTCTTGTCTCATCGGGTGGCCACGGCTCCCCTCCAGCCTTTCTGACCTTGTGACCCTGTGTATCCCAGGCTCCTTTTCCCAGGGAGGAGATTTCATATGCAGCTCTGTCTTTGGTGGCCTTTGGCCAGGAGCCCATTTACAACAACACTGACTGCCGCATTCCCAGCACAAGCCTTGAGGAGTCCACGCAATACAGCAGCATCAGGAAGCCCTAGCCTGTGGCCCTGCTTTGATCTTGGTCCCTGAAGAAGGCCTGGGAGTGTGTACCCACACATCTGCCTCTGAGGCTGCTTCCTTACCAGGCTTAGAGGGTGACTTGAGCTCGGTTCACCCAGCCCTCATGGCCTTTAGCTCTACTAAGGGCTTGGAATCCGGCCTCAGGGGGCTCCATTAAATTGAGTGTCTTCCCACATCCCCTCTTACAGCCAATATACCTCGGAAGGTGCAAGGGAGGCTGCTTCAGGGAGGCTGTGTAAGTCGTAACAACAATAACAACAGTAGTTATAGCAATTAACCTCTATTTATGGTTTATCATATGGCCCCCAAAGACATTTTCATCCTAATGCCCATAATCTGTGAATTATCTTATACATTGAAAGACAGGTGCATGTGTGTTTAAGTTAGGATTTCCAGATGACTCTGTACTATCCAAGTAGGCTCAGAATAAGGTCACAAGGGTCTCTCTAAGGGGAAATAGAGCAAGTAAAAAAAAAGAGAGAGAGAGAGAGAGAGAGAGAGAGAATGCATGGTGGGGACAGAAGTGATGCAGCAGGAACTGGGATGCTGCAATCTCCAGGAGCCAAAGAAGGCAAGTATCAGACTGTCGCCTGGGTGGGGCCTCCAAGAGGAATCGGGCCTGAGCTGAGTGCAATTGACTGTGTACTTCTGGCTTTCAGAATTGTAGAAGAATAAAGATTCATTTTTTGTATTTATTTATTTACCTTTGTTTGTTTGTTGGTTTGTTTGTTTGATATGGGGTCTCTCTGCTTCACCCTGACTGTCCTGGCACTATATACACTGTTTTAGTCACTCTGTAGAACAGACTGGCCTCCAACTCAGAGATCCACCTGCTTCTGCCTCACAAGTGCAGGGATTCAAGGCATGTGCCACCACGTCCAGCTACGTTGCATTGTTTTAAATTAAGCCCCTGGATGACTGTTACAAGGGCTACAGGAAGTCACGAGGCAGGTCCCCTTCTCTAAATGCTTCACGGTACAGTATTGAACTTTCTTTTTCTTTTTTTTTTTTTTTTGGTTTTTCGAGACAGGGTTTCTCTGTGTAGCTTTGCGCCTTTCCTGGAACTCACTTGGTAGTCCAGGCTGGCCTCGAACTCACAGAGATCCGCCTGGCTCTGCCTCCCGAGTGCTGGGATTAAAGGCGTGCGCCACCACCGCCCGGCTTTTTTTTTTTTTTTTTTTTTAAAGATTTATTTATTTATTTTGTATACAGCATGTATGACCAGAAGAGGGCACCAGATCTCATTACTGATGGTTGTGAGCCACCATGTGGTTGCTGGGAGTTGAACTCAGGACCTCTGGAAGAGCAGTCAGTGCTCTTAACCTCTGAGCCATCTCTCCAGCCCCGTTGAACTTTCTTAAGGGTGCTCTGTCATCATCCCATCCTGCAGGTGAGGAACCCATCCTGTAGTGAGGCTAAGAGACTTCGTGCCAAGTTTTATAGCCAGTAAGCACATGAGGTGGATTTCAACCCGGAATGGGCTTCAGGGTCTGGGATCTTTGCCAGCACCCTCCCCTGTTTGTACTGGAGGAGAGGGTTTGTGTGCATGTGTGGGCACGTGCATATACATGTGTGTGTACATACAGCTGCTTATGACTGAATAGAGTATTTATAGACATTTGGCTTAGTGCCTTGATTCTGGGGTCCTAGCAATCCTCTCCTCAGAATATAGCCTTGGTTTCATGGTGTTCTTTTCCTTCTTTGCCCAAGTTAATTCTCCTCCCAGCAGTCAGAGTAGTCCATTCAAAGTTCAGAGCTGGTGGCTTCTGCCTTATGACCTCCACGGCTTCTTCCTCTGCCTTTGACACCCCCACCCTACCCCACCCCTGGAACCCATAGCTCCCTGCTTGTCTCGTGAATCCCATCTCTGTCTACGCCTTCATTGTGCTCTATCCACCCCACACCAACCTCTACTCTTTCCTTACCAGATGCTACAGTTTGGATCTGAAATGTCTCCCAAGGGCCAAGTGCTAAAGGCTTGATCCTCAGCCTGTGGTACTACTGGGAGTCAGTGTAACCTGTTAGAGGGCGGGGCCTAGAGGGAGGAAGTGACGCCACCAGGAGCCTACCCTTGAAGGGGATGTGGGAACCCTGGCCTCTCCTCTCTTTCTGTTTCCTGGCCCCTGTGAAGTGAGTCGCTTTTCTCTGCCGCATGTACCCCGTCAGGGTGTTCTGTCTGGCCACAGGTGTGAGGCGGGGAGTCAGGCAGCTGCGGATTAAAACCGCGGCAACTCTTTCCTCCTTAAAGTTACCATCTCAGATATCTTGTCAGTGCAATGGAAAGCTGGCTAACAAGGAAGCAATACGGTTCCCTTCTCAGGGCTTGGCACTTGCTACCCTCTCTCTGGAATGTTCCTCCTGCAGATTTTTAAATAGCTCCCTCTCATCAACACGTCTTGATCCTCTACGGGCAGCAGCCCCTGCTCTTCTCCTTCAATTCCTCTCTGTCCTGTTTTATTTCTCAGTGCTGAGGCCAAATACCCCACAAAGAGAAACTTTAGGGAAGTATGACTTGTTTGGCCTTACAGCTTGAGAGGAGATAGCCCCTTAGGGCTGGGAAGGCATGACGTCATGGGGCAGTTGCTCATATTGTATCTATGGTCAGAAAGCAGAGCGAAGGCAGGGGATGGGGCCAGGCTAAGAAACATCAGCACTCACTCCAGTGATCCGTTTCCTTTAGGTAGGCCCTACCTCAGTAATCCCTCCCTCTAGTAACTTACTTCCTCCAGCTAGACCTTAATGAATAAGTATTTTGAAATCCTTAGTAGTAGGTTTCTCCACTGATGTGATAAGCCAAATCAAGCCAAATTAAAAGTCCAGGTTTAGTGAGCAAAGCATTCCCGGGTGATCTCAAGGGAAGGAGAAATCACGTGGCAGGTCTATGGACTGGAGCTTAAATACCCTGTAGGCGGGGTCCTGAGGAGCTCTAGGGGAGGAGCCGCTGCTTGGCAGACTTTCTGAGGGGCAGGGTTTGGAGAGGGAAGAGGGAGCTGAGACAGAACTTCCCAGCTACATTAACTACCTACTTCCTGCCTCAAGTCCCACCCCTAGCTGAGAGCCAAGTATTCAAAGACATGAGCCTAAAAGACATTTCACATTCAAATCATGCAGGGCTACTTTGAGTCATTGATTATTTATTGATATGTGGGTTTGTTTTCCCTGTCTCCATATGCTCCCTTACATGGTACTGTCTAATTTGTTCATTCCCTTTTCCTAGTTAGTGGCTGGTGCACGATGGGTTCTTTGAGGTTTTTTTGATTGACTTAGTGAATAAAAGATAATCATAGGTGGTTAATACTTGAGACCCCAGGGTAAACTAGAAGCAAGGACACTGATGCCCATCATTTTAGGAAGGAAGCTGGTCAAACACTCCAGGATTTCAAGACTGACTTCCCAGAACTGCTATGGAAAGACCTCCTTCTCTTTTGAAGACTTGGGGAGGGGTGAGGAGCTATGGAGCCCTGTGATGGAGAAAAGGGCATATTGTCGTACTTCACTCAGTTTTGGTGAGGACTAAGGGTGAAGTGTCATGGAGAGGCTCAACAGTGCAGAGGCCTTAGAAGTATTCTGTGGTCATTACTGGCATGTCTTGAGGTTATCTGATGACTGACAGCTGCAGACACCAGAAGTGGACCTGGGTAAGTGACCTTGGTGACCTTGGTACAGAGATCCTTTATTCTGCTCTAAAAAGGGTTTCCTTAACTCTGAAGAGCTATTCTGATCCATCCTGGGGAAATTGTCCAATCCAAAGTGCTTGAGTATTTTTTTATTTTGTTTTATTTTTAAACATTTATTTATTTATGTATATTAGTGCTCCATCAGCATGTATACCTGCACACCAGAAGAGGGCATCAGATCTCATTACAGATGGTTGTGAGTCACCACGTGGTTGCTGGGAATTGAACTCAGAACCTATGGAAGAGCAGCCAGTGCTCTTAACCCCTGAGCCATCTCCCCAGCCCTATTTTGACCTATTTTTAAAATTACATTTATTTATTTATTCATTTATTTATTTATTTGTATGGGTGGGTACACAGGTAGGGTGGTCAGAGGACAACATGCAGGAATCAGTTTTTTCTTTCCACCGTGTGGGTTTTGGAGATCGAACTTAGATCTTCAAGCTTGAATAACAAATACTTTACCTGCTAAAGCATCTAGATAACCCCAAACTTGACTATTCTATTTTTTTTTTGAGGTTTTATTTACTTTTATTTTATGTGTATGAGTGTTTGCCTGAACGTATGTCTTTGAAACTTGTGTGTACAGTGATTGATATCAAATCTCACATGGTTCTGAGCCTCCACGTGGGTGCTGGGAAATGAACCCTGGTCCTCTGCAAGAGCAGCCAGTGCTCTTAACCACTGAGCCATCTCTCTAGCTCCAGACTTGACTATTCTTGAGTTGATCATTTGGACTGTTTTGACCCAGGTTGTTTTGAGATCTGTGGAGCAGGAAGAGCCTACATGCAGACCTTTAAATGAGACGGTTCAGAGCTGAGCAAAATGAGAGAGAGTTGTAGTTCTCTCTCCAGGGCCCACGTCAGGACATTGGGGTGCCTCCTTAGCCAGTGTGCACACAGTGCTTTTGTGTTTGGGTTTACTTTAAGCAGCCTGCCCTAAACAGAGCACATAGACACATGTCCATGCTGCTTAGCAAGGAATCCATCGTTTTTGCTGTTACACGATCACAGATCCTTGTGAGCGATATTGCTATGAGACTTCTGATGCAAATGAGGAACAAGGCCAGATGTGGTGGCCCGCTCCTTTAACCCCAGCACTCGGGGGCCCAGGCAGCTCAGTCTCTGTGAGTTATAGGCCAGCCTGAGCGACACAGTGAGACCTTGTCTCAAGGAATAAAAACAGCAAGACTCACACCGAGGAAGGCAGGGAAGGCTAGGATTTTGCTCAGTTTGGCTTGAGTGGAAGAACCTAACTAACAGCATCCCCTTCTATCTGGACAACGGCTGTGGGCTGAAAATGAGAGTTTCTCATTGCCTGGCTTTCTTTTTGACATGACAACACATCGTTAACATCTGCAAAGTTCATGCCTGAGAACTATGTGATCAAGTTACCCTCTCCCCAAAACCACACACACACATACACACAGAGAAATCTATAGTGATTTTAGTAATTTTATAGTTTGTTAGGACTGCTTTTCTTCCTTCCTTTCTTTTTTTTAAATATAGTAAGTTGCTGGGGGGCTGTAGAGTTGGCTCCATGGTTAAGAGCATGTCCCATTCTCTTAGAGGTCTCAAGTTCGGTCCCCAGGACCCTTGTCAAGCTGCTTTCAATCACCTGCAACTCTAGCTACACTTTCTGGTTCCCTTGGACGCTATGCTCATGTGCACAGATTCTCCCTCACACACATATACATAGTTAAAAATAGTACAGTCTTTAAAAATGTAGTAGTTGTCCCTATTTTTTCGTGCATTATCGTATGGAGGGATCATACATGTGTCATGGCACCAGTGTGAATTCAGGTCAGAAGACAGTTTTGTGCAGTCCGTTGTCTTTTCCCACCTCTCCAAGGGTTCCAGGGTTTGTACTCAAGTTGTCAGGTTTGGCAGAAAGTGCCTTTACCCACTGAGCCATCGGGCCAGCCTACACTCTGGTAACTTCTAATTGCCTTAGACAGGTTTTGAAAAAGGCATCTGTAAGAAAGACATATTGCTGGTTGTGATGTTCTGATCCCAAATTCCAGCTATCTGAATTGATGACTTTTTTAAAGTCCCTAAAGGTAGTTGACACACGTACTGGTTCAGCCGATTCCACAGCTGACAGAGCAGATTCCTGACTGTGGTACTGATGGAAGCATCTAGATTCTTTGCCAGTTGGGTTGCGATGGCTGGAGTCAGTGTCTGCCCATTTGATTTGTTCAGACTGAAGCGAGGGTTTGGAGGAGGCTGGGGAAGTAGGAGACGGGGGTGGGGTGGGGGGTGGGGGGGGTGGGGGGCGCGGGGGTGGGGGGGGGGTGGGGGGCGCGGGGGGGTGGTGGTGGCAGAGCGAGCATGAGCACAAGAGGCTGGAAAGGGAAATGCTCTTATAGGCGGCTCAGATTTGTATCGAGCTATTGTCTTAGGCACATCCTGCTGCTCAAGAGCTTTGCTCAGGAGATGTGTGGGTGGGTGGCCAGCACCTTCATTGCAAGACAGTGGAATTTGGGTGGTGTGCCTCTGGGGTCTGAGTGAGGTTGGCATTTACCATCTTTGTATGGGTTCCAGGAAAACACATTGTGTTAGAATCGGCTCCAGGATGCTCTGGTGCTCAGTTCTGGCAGAGCACCTGCTTATTTATAGCCTTGTCCAAAGTTGCTGGGGTTCCCCTCCTTTGGCTTTTGAATTATTAATATTTAAAGATTCCACTTGATGTAAATTGGGAGGAGATGAAGTAGATGGCCAGTGGTTATTAACATTTGCTGCTCTTGCAGAGGACCTGGGGGTCAGTTCCCAGCACCCACAGGAAGGCTCACAACATCCTGTAACTCCAGTTCCCAGGGATTTGATGCCTTCTTCTGACCTCCGTAGGCTCCTGCATAAGTGTACATACATACACTCAGGCACACACACATGCACATAAAATAAACAAGTATTTTGAAACTTAGGAAGGGTTCGATTGTTTCCATTGGGGACTTGTGTGCTTCATGTTGACTTCAGAACTCTTCTTTTTTCAATCATCTGAGGGGGTTAAAAATGTGAAGTTCAGATAAATGTTGGCTTGAAGCCAAGCATAGTGGTGTACATCCTTAATCCCAGACCTTGGGAGGCTGAGGCAAGTGTGGTCTCTGTGAGTTTGAGGAGAACTTGGTTCTACATAGTGAGTTCCAGGCCAGCCTGGTCTATAGAGTGAGTTCCAGGCTGGCCAGGGCTGCAGAGAGAGACCTTGCCTCAAATGAACGAGCAAAAAGATAAAGCTTGGGTTGGAGCTATGCTGAAGTCCACTTTGGCTGGACACTTTGTTTTGGGATTTTATTTTTATTTCATGTATGTATGTATGTATGTATGTATGTATGTATGTATGTATGTGCTGGGGATTGAACTTGGGACCTTGCATATGGTAGGCAAGCATTCTACCACTAGGCTTTATTTCCAGTCCTTAGTTTGATACCTTGAAAAATAGCACTTATTTGACACATGAGGCTTAGAAAGACCAGATGGCTGGAATCCATTAATTTCATGTACTATTAAGGTTTTAGAGGGGCAGATGGAGTGGTCCTTTCATTTTCCCAGTGTGTATGTACATTTTTGTCCAGTGAAGCACTGAAAGTTAATTAAATCAGGGAGTCATAAAACAGATACATGCTTCTTCAAATGTTTTATTCTCACTCAAAACATTTGGCTTGTCATAATGTTATGATGAATTTTTAAAGATTTATTTTTTATTTATTTATGTGTATGTATGTGTCTGTGTATGCACATATGTGTGCACATACCTGCAGAGATGAGAAGAGGGTGTTGGATGCCCTGCAGCTGGAGTTATAAGCAGTTGCGAGCCACTATGTGGGTGCTGGGAACTGATCTTGGGTCCTCTGAAAGAGCAGCCAGTGCCCCTAACTGCTGAGCCATCATTCCAGCCTCTCCTGATTTTTTTTTTTTTTTTTGAGACAGGATTGGAGACACTGTGTAGCAGCTCTGGCTGTCCTAGAACTCACTCTGTAGACCAGGCTGGCCTCAAACTCACAGAGATCTGCCTGCCTCTCTTTGCCACCCAAGTGCTGGGATTAAAGGCATGTGCTACCACCGCCTGGCTTCTCTCCTGATATTTTTAATGTAGAGTTAAGGCCTTTTCTTTTTTCCCTCACTCCTCTGAGAGGCAGGCCCCATGTTTTTCCTGTGTGAACTGTGTGCACATCGTGTTGTCTTGTGTTCTAGTTTCTTTAACATGAAGCAGAACTCTAGCTACTTATGAAGCAACCTGTTGTCCCTCTGGTTCATATCCAGTCCCCTCCCTCCTTCTGTGCTAGCTTATCTCTTGACCAGTGCCTGAGCAGAGCAACTTGAGGGAGGGGCTCTTGGTCTTGAAGCTCGTGAAGGAGAGCAGATGGCATCTTAGTGGCCAGGAAGCAGAGGAGACTGGAGTCCAGGAAATCCAGGAAGGGGCTGGGGTGAGTTACAGCTCTAAGGCCCCCCGCCCCAGTGACTTTCTTCCTCCAACTGGTCCCTCATCTCCTTCTTATCACCTCCCAATGATGCCATTATATTAGGACTCCATTAAAGGATGACTGAGTCTGTTGATGAGCTCAGAGGCCCCAGGATCTAATCACTTCCCCAAAGCCTGTTAGCTGGCAGCCCTGGCCCCAGTTCATAAACCTGTGAGTATATTTCATATTTAAACCCTAATGAATTCTTCATTTGGTAGCACTTTTAAAATTTATTTAATGTATGAGTCCTGCATGTATGTGTGTGCCCCGTGTGCATGTCTGGTGCCCGAGGAGGACAGAAGAAAGCATCAGATCCTTCCGACCTGGTGGTTCAGATGTTGTGAGCCGCCATGTGTTGCTGGGAATTGAACCTGGGTCTTCTGGACAAGCAGCCAGTGCTCTTAACCACTGAGCCATCTCTCCAGTCCTGGGGTATTTTTTTTTTTAAAATACAGATTTTATGTATATTCTTTTCAAATCATTCACTTTCACTTTTGTGGAAATAATAGTCCTATTTCATTCACATTCTTTTCCAGTGGTTAATATCTTTTCAAATACTAATTGTGTATGTGTGTGTGTGTGTGTGTGTGTGTGTGTGTGTGTGTGTGAGTGTGTGAGTGTGTGTCTGTGTGTGTGTGTGTGTGTGTGTATGTGTGTGTGTGTGTAAGTCCAGGGACAGCCTGTGAGAGTCTGCTCCCTCCTTTTACCATGTGGGCTCTGGGGATCATTTGAACCCAAGTCCTCAGGCTTGGTGGCCAATGTCTTCACCCGCTGAGCCGTCCTCTCAGCCTCTGTATCTTTTCTGTTTATACTTCCCATTGATTAGTATATGGAGGAATTCATTCAATGATATCATTATCGTTCACATGTATGACTGCTGTAGATAAATGTGGGCCCCTGAACAGCAGACTTTGGCTAACCAAGTGCCTCTGTGGGGACAGCAAAAGCAAGGGACCTCCCAGAAAAGACCCTCCCCATAGTGAGCACATAGCATGCCACATGGATTCAGTCTTTCACCAAGAAACTGAAGGGCATTGGTTGATCTAATAAGTTGGGTAAGAGGGGGTTGGTTAAGAAAGTTGTTATTAAACTGTTATTGCTATGTTTTCATAAAAGAAAGGACATTTTAGCACTCCAAGTCTCAAAATAAAGGGGGCTATGGATGCTGCATAGTTAGCTAGGTGCTTGCCTTGTAACTATGAGGACCTGAGTTTGAACCCACTCAGAAAGCCAAGTGCAGTGGCATGTGCTTACTATGTTTCTGCTGGGGAGGCAGAGTCAGGCAGACTGATCTCTGAGGCTCCCTGGCCAGCCAGCCTTAGCCTACTTGGCAAGTTCCAGGCTAGTGAGAGACCTTGTCTCAAAAGAAAAAGGTAGATGAGCTGGGGAGATGGCCCAGTAGTTAAAGAGCTTGTCTGTGCATATGTAATGAGGACTAGAGTTTGGATCCCCAGAAACACACATTAATACTAGGTGGATGTGGCAGCTGGCTTCTGATTTCCATTCAGAGGGTGGAGACAGGGGCTCCCCAGAACAAGCTGGCTAATAGACAAACCATATTGGTGAGCTCTGGGTTTGACTGAGAGACCCTGCCTTAATGAACAAGGTGAATAATGGTTGAGAATGATTCCTAATGCCAGACTCCTACACACTAACCCACACCCATACATGTGCACCCACACACACATGCAAAAACATGCACACAGCACACACACATTAAACATGGGAAACAAGGTAGATGGAGCCTGGAGAAATGGCATCCAAGGTCGTCCTCTGACTTGCACACAGGTTCCCAAGAAACAAGAGTAGTACTTTTATACCAACATCTGTTTTTGCTGTGTTTGCATAATTTCCCATACATTCATTGCTACTCTGTGAAGGACTGGTCCTTACACGTGATTGAGGGATTGGCAGCCATTGATCTGGTCCTCACCAGTCCCTGGATGTGGCTTCTCTCCTCTGTGTCCCAGCTTGTGGTGTGTGGACTAACTTCCCCCTGAGAGCCTCAAACAGAGAGTATCCTTTTTGTCTGAGTGCTAAGGATGTCACTCATGTGGACCCCATGATCCATCGCTTGTGAAAAGGGCCTTTCAATCTGTCAATCTCCTCTTGGCTCATCAATGTCCCTTCTCCAACACACAAAGTTCCTTGTGACCTCATCCTCACATGTCCCTTCCTGATGTGATGGTTTGCCATTCTTGCTTCATGGAAGGGTGACTTGCTAGGGCCTTGGAGCTAAGGCGGGGGAGAGCAGACTCTGGGACGTCAGACATGTGGAAGAGACAACAGGAACCCCGTGGGGCAGAAACTGCAGAGCGGAGTCAACTTCTTCAGTATGACAAGTCTTAGCATCAACAATCTGGCCTGGAGGAGGAGGTTTGGAGTCTTCTTCCCCCCTCCCTCTTTATCCACCTATGTTCTGTACCCCAAATCCAGATACCTGTAATCCCATCATCATCTGCTAGCAGTGTGTGTGTGTGTGTGTGTGTGTGTGTGTGTGTGTGTCTGTCTGTATGTGTATGTGTGTGTATGCAGTGTGTGTGTGTGTGTGTGTGTGTGTGTGTGTGTGTGTGTGTGTCTGTCTGTATGTGTGTGTGTGTGTGTGTGTATGCAGTGTGTGTGTGTGTATGCAGTGTGTGGATGGGTTCTCGTGTGGGTGTATGTGGAGGCCAGAGGTCACCCTTAGCTGCTCTTCCTCAGGCATATTCCACATTGTTTTGGAAAAGCCTTTCACTGGTCTAGAACTTGCCAATTAGGTGAGATTGTTTGGCTAGTGAGCCCCAGGGATCTGCTTGTTTCTGCTTTCTCGGTGCTGGGATTATGAGCATATGCCACCACACCAGGGATTTAACTCAGGCTTTATGTAAATTACAGAGTAAGACACTCACACGCCTGCATCCTGCTGGAGAATGGGACATTATCAGTTCCAATGCTGACACACACTCACATGCTTATCTTCCATGCAGGAATGTGCTTGTGTAAGGTAACCTGAGGGTCCCTGCACCGGCCCGCCTTGCCTCATGTAAATTAGCACAGTCACCAGAGGACCCTGCATTAGGTGACCTATTGCGATGAATTGGTAGGTCTCGGAAGCGCTTCTCATTCTCTTAGTATTTGCTGTCAATGAATCCCTGAGCCAACGGCTAGATGCGCTTGAGCATTATTTCAGGAAATGGTTACTGGCTAGCCCCTTGGCAAACAGTCACATCTTCTTTCATTGCTGGTGTTCCCCAAAAGAATGTTACCTTCTCTTTAGGAAGCTGAGGGTCTGCCCCCTCCCCTTCCCCACTGTGTGTGTGTGTATGTGTGTGTGTGTGCACACGCAAGAGTGCTCAAGCTCTTTTGTGTGGAAGATGGAGGTCAATGTCTTCCTCAGTTGCACTCCATCTTATTTTTTAAGGCAGAGTCTCTCACTGAACCTGGATCTCACTGTTTCAGCAAGACTACCTGGACATCAAGCCCCAGGGATCCTCCTGTCTCCACTTCCCCAGTGCTAGGATTACGGGTGCATGCCACCATGCTTGGCTGGCATAGGTGCTGGGGATCTGAACTCGGGTCCTCATGACCTGCATGGCAAGCACTACACCAGCCGAGCCATCTCTCCGACCCCCTATTCCAAAGGGTTTCTGAGACAAAGAGGCAGTAGGTGGCAGCGCTGGTGTGAGCCGGTGCCGACTGCCTCCCTGCTCATTGGAGGGAGCTGCAAAGTTCATAAGATGCACTCATTCTGAGAGGCCACACAGCCTCGGCTTACTAATAATAAGTCACAAAAGCAAAAGGAGGGAGCTCCCAGAGCCCTGGTGTCCGTTCATAGAAATGCCCCACTGTCTTTACGGGGTTGCGTGAACCAGTGTCAAGGCAGAGAAGTGTTTAATCATCAGATGCCGTAAGATGTGATCAGAGGGGAAGGAAAGTGGAGGGGACTCCACCACGCCACAGAGGTGGTGTCTATGAAATCTGATGTCTGGCTTGATTTTCTGTAAAAGTGTGGGTAAGGAGTTCTCTTTTTTCCTGGGCAATGTCTTCCAAGACCCCGTAGATGCATGTAATGGTGGATAGCACAGAACCACAGTGAAAGACTACTCAAAGAAATTCTGTCTTAAAAAACCAAGAAAATAAAAGGTTTCAATTTTTGGCTATTTAATATCTAAGTACAATATCAACTAGGGAGATAAATAGAAACATTAAAGAAAGACCTCCCCCCAAAACAAATAACCAAACAAAACAAGAAAATGTGAAAAAGTGATTCCCCCATCACTTTTTCAGGAGGCAGTGATTACACAGGAATGTGGATATACTAGATTCTGAGCCAGGACTCCCTTCTTTCAGTTTTCCGTGCTTAGACAATTCGGAAAGCATGAAATGATACTCATGCAAATTTAAGCCACCTTCCTCTGAGCACCCCTTCCCTAAGCAGCAAATACAAATTATAAGCCACATTATTAGTTCACTCTTTGTTGTAAAGAGCACCCCGGCCCCAGCCTCATCTGTTCCCATCTTAGGAGAAACAACTAAGAACGTGAAACCACCCTTTAAACTGTAACCCTCTTGCTGGGAACCTTGGTTTGGCCTCAATAGCATGATGGTTTTCAGTGCGGTCAGGGTGAAGCCTAATTCTGAAGAGCCCTTCAAAGTCACCCCTGTCCATTTCGCTTTCCTGTGATGTCCCCAGCAAGCACAAATGCCGTAATGCCGAGAGCCATACCTAGTCAGGCACAGCTGCAGCTCCAGCTTCCGCTGCTTCAAAAATAAAAGAAGTACTTTATTTTTAATTGTATTTGTGTGTATGTGTGAGTGGGTATGTGTGTGCCGGTACAAATGCCCATGGAGGCCCGAAGAGAGTGTTCTAGCCTCTGGAGCTGGACTCAGGCAGCAGTGACCCACCTGACATGGGTGTTGAAAATCAAACCTGGATTCTCTGGAAGATCCTGATGTGCTCTTAACAGCTGAGTCATTTCTCCAACCCCATAGATTTATTTCCTGGGGACATGGTCTCACTGTGTAGCCCTGACTAACTTGTAACTTTCTTTGCAGAGACCAGGTTGGCCTCGAACTGGCAGCAGTAATTCTCCCGCGTCTGCCTCCCGAGTGCTGGGATTATACACGGTGCACGACCGTGCCTGGCCCTAAAATACTTAGTTTGAATCAACAGTGCCATGGGCGACTCTTCCTTTTCGTTTTCCAAATGGCATAGATTATATTAATGATAAGGGCTCCTTCTATTCCAACAGCCCCCTGTATCCTCTACGAGCCAGTAACAAAGCGTGTTCCTGGCCTGTTGCCATGCTTGAGTCAGACAGAGAGGCCTCGACTTCTTCCCTGGTCCTGTCATAGCCACTTACCCTGTTTAACCCCTTTTGTCACCTGCCTTCAACACCACACTTGCCTGTGACCCTATTCTGCAGCTAGCCTGTCCCCTCGCCAGGAAACACTCCTGTTGACACAGCTATGCGGGGGAGGAGGAGAGCTGGCCACTCCTGTGCCATTTGACCCAAAGCAGAAGAGGACCATTTCCCCAGTTACTCGAGGTATGTCTTGAGTGGTGTGAGGCCAACAGAGTGAAATACGCCCTCAGAAGCAGCCCAGACTCACTGAAAAGAGGAAGCTGCAGACCTGTCGGGATTTGATTTTTTTTTTTTTTTGGTTTTTCGAGACAGGGTTTCTCTGTGTAGCTTTGCGCCTTTCCTGGAACTCACTTGGTAGCCCAGGCTGGCCTCGAACTCACAGAGATCCGCCTGCCTCTGCCTCCCGAGTGCTGGGATTAAAGGCGTGAGCCACCACCGCCCGGCTCTGTCGGGATTTTTTAAAAAATGTGGCTGCAGGAACAGCTACAGCATTTTCAGGTTCAAGTAGGAACAGTCAATGAGTTCCTTGCATAAAAATTACCGAGGCTTTCAAGAGGGTCACTGCTGAACCTTAAAATGAGCCCAGGCCCTGTAAAATAGAGGCAGGTTCCTGTGTGCTTGCACAGATGATACACCCATGAAGCCAGCCTTGTGGAGCAGGCCTTCGGTCTTACCTCCCACGCGGTGGTAGGCTGCGCAGGCCCTAAGTCCTCTTTGGTCCCTTCATTGCTGCCTTGGCTATACTTCCTGAGTCCTAATCCTCTGCCTCAAACCAACCTCTTCCCTGGCAGCTGGACCATCTGTTTCCATCAGGGAAACGTCTATTCTGAGCCAGAGGGTAAAGTCTACCTTCACAGCCCCATTGAGCTGCTCCATTTATGGGGTCAGACCGGTGCATTCCTAAGACCGCTCATTAATGACCCAAGCCCTGTTATTCAGTCCTAACTGTTACCACATGTGGGACACCAACAGTCCAGGCTGGCCTGAATGGCAAAGAGTCCATTTCTCTTTCGGTTTCTGCTCATTACAGATTTAAAAACACTGAGACTCAGCCTCACCCAGGATTACCACAGGGGCATCTGTTGCTTTGAAATGGCTCACCCTTGGCTGCTAGCACTTCCCCAAATCTCCACTTTCTCCCTTTTCTTCTTCCTCTATTTGAGACAAGGTCTCACTATGTAGCCCTGATTGGCCTGGAGCTTGCCGTATAGACTAGTCTGGTATGGAGCTCAGAGATCTTCCTGCTCTGTCTATCAAGTGTTGGCATTAAAGGTTTGTGCCACTACACTCAGAAGCCCTCTGCCATTCTTTTTTTTATTTTTATGTTTTATTTTTTCAAGACAGGGTTTCTCTGTAGTTTGGGTGCCTGTCCTGGATCTTGCTCTGTGGACCAGGCTGGCCTCGAACTCACAGAGATCCGCCTGCCTCTGCCTCCCGAGTGCTGGGATTAAAGGCGTGCGCCACCACCGCCTGTCCCCTCTCCCATTCTTGATCATTGGGGCTGGGTGAAGCGTGAGGGAGGCACGTAACTCAGGCTTAAGCCTTGCTATCTATTGGCCACAGTGATTGGTTCAGTGATGGGCATGTGACTGTTTCGGCTTCTACAGTGATTGGCTCATGGGTAAGCATGTGACCATTTCAGTCTCCAATGAGGCTCAGGTCACAGTTGAATCTAGTTGCTGTGAAGTTAAGATATAGGAGCTTTTGATAACCATATGACTTTATGAGAAACTACCCACCTGTGAATCAAAGCAAACCATAGCACAGCATTAAGAGAGGGGGAAGGGCCAGGCAGTGGCGGTGCACGCCTTGAGTTCGAGGCCAGCCTGGTCTACAGACTGAGTTTCAGGACAGCCAGGGCTACACAGAGAAACCCTGTCTCGAAAAACAAAACAAAACAAAAAAGAAAAGAAAAGGAAGGAGGGGGAGGAGAGAGGGAAGTGGAAGTGGAAGGGAGAGGTGAGAGGGAGAGGAGGGGGAGGAGAGAAGAGAGGGAGGGAGGGAGGGAGAGTGGGAGAGCGAGAGAGCGGCAAGCTAGCCTGAAGCTGATGGATTATTTTCTTGCGTAAGCCAGTCTGAGCTGGTTCCTCATGGGCAAGCAGAAGGAGTCCTGCCCTCAAGAGTTCCTCCTGTATAGCCAGTAATAATGGCTGTGCTGCTCCCACTCAGGGAGATGATGGTGGGGACGTGCTCTGCTAATGGCTGTAGGGCTGTCTGAGTGGCGTGACCAAGGACGGACAGTCAGCTGAGCCAAGGCAGAACAAAAGCCCGGGCTTGCTCTCATCTTACATGTATTCTTTCTTTTTGCCAGTGAGCTGCAGGGGAGGGTGTGGTGATGGAGGATGGTGCTCTGGCCAGTGGTGGACCTGATGGTGTGGCTGAGCCAGGGAGTGGTCAGAGCAGTGATGGGGAAGACAGGCAGGCAGCGCTGGAGACCTGGTGGATAAGGTGTGGTGCTCAGGGATTCTACCCTGTGGTTTCTTGTGAGTTTGTGGTGCTGGACCATGCTGTTTGAAAGAGACCCAATGCAGGGCCTAGAGGATGGGATCCTGGGGTTCACATGGGCTCAGCCTCCATTGTTCCCCAGCTTCTCTTCATGGGCTGAACTGTCATCATGAAGATCCAGGGCCCTGGCATCTTTTAGTTTTTTGGAACTTTTCAGCTCAGATGTTTGGGGATTCAGGGAGAGGTGCCTACTTCATTTTAGCATGTTGAATTCTAGCTTAGCAAGCTTGGGCCATAGATCTTCATTTCAGGAACATCTTGGATGCCTGCTGAGAACTTTTTCTTTCTTGATATATGAGCTTGAAGGGATCTTTGATTTGGGGAACCCAGAGTCATTCTGACCTTCAGGGGATCTGTGGGGTTTCCCGTGTGTGTGTGTGTGTGTGTGTGTGTGTGTGTGTGTGTGTGTGTGTGTGCACACATGATGCATATCACAGCACACCTGTGGATGTCCAAGGACAATTTTCAGGAATCAGTTCTCTCTTTCTGCTATACATGTCCTGGAGCTGAACGCTGATCATCACACTTGGAGACAAGCTCCTTTACCCAGTGAGTCATCTTGCCAGCCCAGCCCTACCGTTTTATAGCCTCTGGAATCAGTCATTTGGTCGGGCCCTAGAGCTAGGCAGCTTCAGAGAGCAGCACGCATTTGACCTTCCCCAAGAACTAATGTATGAGACTCCAGGCCTTGACCTTTAAGGCGTTTTCACAGGAACCTGGGTCCATGTATCACATGGGCTGAAGCCATGTGGCCCGAGTCACCCTTCTGAGTCATTTTCTGTCCTGTAAACCTGCTGGCCTCAGCTTCCTGGGGGTGGAAGGTGGCTCTTGACCCTGCACATTTGTTTGTTGAATCAATTTTCAAAACCTCCAACCAGAAAAGACAAATCCTCGGGGGCATCTGGAGCGAGGGTCATGGTGGGTGTAAGGAAAGGGCCTCACCAGCTCTTCTTTTTCTCTTTCATGGTTCCCGAGCCCTGGGTCCCAAGACCTTGACACTGGCACTGGCTGAAATGGAGGCAGAAAAGTGAGGTGACAGGTCTGGGTATGGCTGACTGAGGTTTCTGAAAGGAAGTGTTTCTTCTTCCCACTTTCCCCCTCTGGCCACCAGGCCATATCCAGGACATTCTCTGGCTCTAAGGCAAATGGTTCCTGAGAGGATGATGGGAAATGTAGATGTGGGAAGACTGGGCTGCCTGTCTGATTAAAGTTACTCTCAGACACAGCCGATGGAAGAGGTCAGGTTGGGAGGAGGCCAGAGGGGTCACAGGGGCCATAGATTGAGGCCAGCGTCATATAGGGGAGACAGTGGCTACACCTTATCATCCTGGCAGCTTTATACTCTGAATCCTGCAAGCCCCTTTCCTTTAGCAAACAATCTCTTGATTATAATATGGCTTGGCATTGCAGGAATATACAGCTTGGTATTACAGGGCAATTCAGGAATCATGGTCTGGGTAACACAGACCTGTCCAGAGAGACAGAGCAAAGCTAACTCTACAGAGGTCATGGAGATGGCGCAGTGGGCAGAGAGCTTGGCTAACAAGTATCAAAACCTGAGTTCGAATCCCCAGACCTACTCATGTGAATCTGGACACAGTAGCACACCGCTGAATCTCAGTGCTCCTACAGGGGGAGTGGAGCACCCCCATTCCTGCTGTATTTAGACTTAGACATCTTAGTGTCTATAAAATGACATCAAGTAGGGTGACTAGATTTTATGAGTTCACAGATATAAATGTTTGGGGCAGTCCTCCAAGCTGCAGAAGGGCTTGCCATGTAAGTGTCCGCCATAATTATTAGAGTTTCTACAAGACCAGCTGTGGCCTTCAACGTGTTACTCTATTTCCCCCATCTGGTCTCCATCTTCCTAGCTATAATACGGCATTAATGATGACAGCTACTCAAAAGGTTTGCGGTAAGAAAGGGTCATAGTGTATATTTAAAAAAAAATGTGATGGGGCTGGAGAGATGGCTCAGTGGTTATGAACACTGGCCTCTCTTCCAGAGGACCCAGGTTCAATTCCCAGCACCCACATGGCAGCTCACAACTGTCTGTAACTCCAGTTCCAGGGGATCTGACACATTCCCACCAATGCACATGAAATACATTTAAATAAATTATTAAAAAATGTGAACTGCAAATTGCTTCACAGATGAACCATATGTTTTAAAAATCACTTTTATTCATAATTATGAGTTCTGCTAGGTCCCCCTAGACTATTGTGTAGAGATGATGTGAACACTTCTCGGTTCAAAATTGAACAAACTAGTAAAGGGGAACCCCACCCCACGAGAAGGAGGAGGAACACATGTCCGGAGGTATGCCCCTGCCTCAGGAGGAGAGGAGTTCAGTGGCTTTGCATCACTCATACTGATACCGATTTTCGGCCCAGCTTCATTCCCTTGCAGAGGTTTTTGTGACTTCTCAGAGTGAGTGTGGGGATCCCTGGGAGAGGCAGGGCCCACTAGTCCTCACTGTCCCCTGGGCACTTCTCTGATCCAACAGATCTGCTTATCTAAACCCCCCTGAGTTGCTAGGGTGTGGCATGGGTGCAAAATTTAAACAGAGGGACAAAGAAGAAGAGGAAGCGAAAGGGTTTTGCTTTTAGAAGGCCCACGACAGTTGGGTGTGGTGACAGGCACACACCTGTCCTCCCAATTCTTGAGAAGCTGAGGCAGGAGGGTAGTGGAGCCCACCTAGGGCTACCTAGGGAGACCCTGTCTCTGAAACAACAAAAATCCCCAGTCCCAAAACAGAACCAGAAAACTCTGAGAACACGCTCATTATCACTAGTCTATCGTTTATGAGAGAGGTGTGTATACATGTATGTATGCTTGCATATTTGTGTGTGTGTGTGTGTGTGTGTGTGTGTGTGTGTGTGGCATTTGGTGAAGCCCAAATTGTTAAATAACACCCTTATGATCCTACGTAAATCCACGTACCAATAACTAGACAGTCACGTAAGAGAGGAGTGCGTGGGGTTGGTTTCAGGAAGTCGGAAGTATTGACTGGGAGATTTCCGGCTCAACATCTAGCTGATTTGACTTTACCATGTGAGGCCTCACTGCCTCCAGGAGCCTGCTGAGGTCTGGGCAGGTGCTGATGGGTGAGGTCACTTAGAGGTCAAGATTCCAGGTCTGTTGTTTGCTGCACTTGAGCTAGAAGATTTTTCTGGCTGGTGGATGGGAGGATGACCTAGCACTGGTCTCTGCCAGGGAACAGCGTCCCTCAGCACTCCACAAATTAACAAAGGCGCTGTGATCTCTACAGTCACCTGCATCCCCAGGGACTTGTGTCTCTTACTTGAGAGGGTGAGGAAGGAAGCAAGCAGCATGTTGGGATAAATTTAGTGCCTCTGCAAGTATCTGGCGCAACACTTGCCCGGCCTGCCACGCACCTCTGCCTGTTTACATTCAGCTCAACCGGAATCCAGCATGGCAGCGATTTTCCAAATCTCCCTGACTCTCCTCCCCCGAGGAGCTTTCCTTTAATTTGGACTCCCCAGAGCCTTTTATAGAAAAGTCTGAGATCCCCCAGGTTCTCAGAGTCCAGATCACCATGTACACACATACACATGCATATATACCATGTGGACACAGATGCATGCCTAGAGACATGCACAAACACACAAGTATATATACATAAGCACAGTCTTGAAAATGGAGGAAGTCACAGCCTTTTCCTCAGACCAAACTAGTGAGTCTCAGATGTTTCCTCACAAATACCCAGGGGACTACACACATACACATGCATATATACCATGTGGACACAGATGCATGCCTAGAGACATGCACAAACACACAAGTATATATACATAAGCACAGTCTTGAAAATGGAGGAAGTCACAGCCTTTTCCTCAGACCAAACTAGTGAGTCTCAGATGTTTCCTCACAAATACCCAGGGGACTTCAAATTAAAGGGGGTGAATTCTCAAAGGATGAAAGTTGGGCATTGGGAAAGCCACTAATGCTGGACCAAGTCACCGTCATTTCCTGTTAAAATTATCCCAAGGAACAAGCCAGCGCCTCTCCCCAAGCCAGCTGCCTGCCCTGGGAACTGGGCAGGGCCAGGTCCTCAGCCCAGGGAGTCCCAGATGGCTCCAAATTGCCAGTGATGTAACCTGTGCCTCCTTTATTTATCCAGTGCCTGCAGAGCTCATGAGAGAGGAAATCAAATGGAAACATTATACAGCCAGCAGCTAGCTTCCTTGGCTTTCTAGCTTATTCTTGAGTTGAGGTAAAAAATCTGGGAAGAACTGGAGCTGTTCCCTCCAGTTAATAGTGGTTTCTCTTCACCCACAGAGCATGCATTTTCCTGTGGATTTGGGTCCTTTGACCACAGCATCATGTTCCATTTACAGTGTTTAGTTGACAAAGATGCCTTTGAGGGATGAAGGATTTGTCGAGGAAAACAGAATACTGGGTACCGTAGTCCACTGTTTTGTTTGTCTTTGCCTAGTAATTTGGGGTGGGGGTGGTTGCAGGAAAGAACACCCCCGCTTTCTGCAGCTTTCCCTGGGACCTGTGGGTGAAGGCTCCGTGCAGGGGAAGGCCGGCTGGGATTCTGTCTGTCTTAGGTGCTGACTAACTTAGTCCCCTGCCTTGGCTTTCCAGGTGTTAGGTTTACAGATGCTTTGTTGTTGGGGAACCTGGAGCTCGCTGATTTGGCTAGACTCTGTGGCCGGTAGGTCCTAAGGATTCTCCTGTGGCTGCCTTCCGAGCGCTGAGATTACAGGCACGCACGGCTGTGTCTGGATTGTACATAGATGCTGGGACTTAAAGTCAGGTCCTCAGCTTCATGGCAAGTGATTTAAGTCTCCCAGCCCTGTGGTCACGTCTTATAGGTCACAAGCTTGTTGATGGGAGTGGGGAGGGGGACGGGGGGCGGGGCTATTTTCTATGTGTCCTCTGTAGTGCCCCAAAGTGTAGATCCTTATACCTTGGAATGCTCAATATATGTTTGATGAATGAATAGATGAGATATGTGGGTTACTATGGGATGTAATTATCACAAAGTGAGAGCAGTGACAGATGGAAGCGCAAGAGAGGACAGGGTGTGGCTGAGAGTCCCTGGTCCCCTTTCCCATCCACCTGAGGAGGTGCCACAGCAGACGCAGACATGACACCCTTTGCCCTTGTTTCTCTGCTCATTTCATTCAACAAAGACCAAGCCTGGGACAGATGAATGAACAGCCATGTCTTTCTGCCCTCCTTGTTTTTCTGAGATGCTGGGAGGAGGCTAGCTTCCGCTTAGTAATTAATTGCTTGACCCTCCTGGGACAAGCCTAGCCTGAGTAAGCACTTGAGCTGAAGTCCCTGTGCCCTGCCTCGCTGACATCTGGGCCCAAAGCTCCACCCTTCCCGTGCCTGGCACTCAAGGTCAGGCCTGGAACCAAGGTTCCATCAATTCCAGAGCTGCTTCTGAGGCCCTCCCTGCCACCATTGCCCTAGATGGCTCTCGGCATCGACCTGGTTGCAAAGCAGGACCCAAAGTTCTCTGAGAAAGGTCCAACACCATTGTCCACATGCTTTAAATAATTTAGCTGCATCAAATATTCAGATTTGTGAGAACAATAGCAACTCTATTTAAAAACCCCAAGCGTTTGATGGATGAACTGAGTGCCTCCCAGCAGTTCCCAGCACCAGGCTCACACTTTACATGTCTCTTAAGAGTGGCTCGTGCTCCTCTGGGCCAGGCTGCCACTCACAGCGCTGACTGAAGATCAAGTGGAAACTCCAGTCCCAGAAGTGAAATTTCATGGGGTGCAGCATGTCTCACGCCCCACCTCTCTGAGAAAAGAGACATTCCTATGAGGAAGCTGGGACTGGATGCTGGCATGGAGGTCATATTTTCTGCATCGGTGGTTCATGTGAGCTATTCCTATGGGACTGTACTGTGGAGTGTGGTGTGTGTGTGTGTTTCTGAGTTTTGGAGTGTGAAACTGGTGCTTTCTCACAAAACATCATTTTAGGTGGGAACCGAATGTGATACCCGCTGAAATTGCATTGAAGCTTAAGATGTGTGTTTTAACAGCAACTGCCACTTATTTCCAATATTTCCAAGGTTACACCTGTGCTTAGCATTCGGGTGTCCAATATCCACACTCAAAAGACAGTGGAAAAAAACTGGCTGGGTGGGTGGGGGTAAAGACTGAGAATAATGATATACATGTCACAACCCCCACGTGTTTGTATTCTAATTAAAAATTAATAAAAGTAAGAAAGAAAAGATAAGGCTTACAGATATTGCTGGAAGTTACATTAGGGACAGAAGGAGCTCAGGCCAGGGCTCTATCTCCATCATGCCACAGTGTTTCTTGTCTGGTAAGTTTCTAGAACGCTCTACATGGTCCCATCCCTAATGTTGGAGGATACTTCTTCCTCCGTGGTTTGATCCCTGGGAGGTAAAGGAGGAGGGCTGTGTGTGTGTGTGTGTGTGTGTGTGTGTGTGTGTGTGTGTGTGTGTGTGTGCAGTATGGAGGGCTTTCTGGGGAGCTGGTGAGGTTCTATTTCTTCATCTTGGAGCTGGTGCTCCTTGATAATCCATTTAGGAACATACCCGAGATTCAGGATCTTTGCTATTTTCCTGTAAAAAGTTCATTTTTTAAAATCCTAACTAGTGCCAGGTGGTGGTGGTGCAGTACTTGGGAGTACTTTAATCCCAGTACTCAGGAGGCAGAGACAGGAGGATCTCTGTGAGTTTGAGGCCAGCCTGGTCTACAGAGCAAGATCCAGGACAGGTACACAGAGAAACCCTGTTTTGAAAAACAAAACAAAAACAAAAACAAAAAAAATCCTGACTAGGGGGTTGGAGAAATGGCTCATGGTGAAAAGCAGTGTTTGCTGTTCCAGAGGACCTGGGTTTGATTCAAAACCAAACCAAACCAACCAATCAAACTAACAGACAAAATCCCCTAAATGGGCAAATGGGCATGGTGTCACATGCCTAGAAACCCAGAACATGGATCATGAGTTCAAGGTCAGCCTCTGCTACTGTGAGGTTAGTGATAGAAGACACCACCCGTTGGTCTCCACACACGTATGCTTAGGTACTCGAACATGATAGGTGCATATCACATACACATACATCAAATCCTAGCCACCAGTGTTGTATAGGAAATATGCCTCTTATGGCTAATACATTCTAATGAATCAACAGGGATTTCTTGAACTCTAGAATAATGCAAGATTTAAAACAACTCCACTGTGTCCATGCCCTGACGTTTTGCAAAGGGTTTTGCAGGTGGATCCCTCCCCAAAAAAGTCATGTGAAACAATAAAGTAGCTCTAAGAGGAGGTTGTCAGCACCATACAAGGAGAGACTTCCTTACCCACGCGCGTGCGCGCACGCGCACACACACACACACACACACACACACACACACACACACACACACACACGTCACTGCATTGAGTACCACGGAGAATTCAAGGTGAACTCCTGTTGATGTGTTAGTGACTGCATTGAGAAGACCAGGCATTCACAGTTGTAAGGGGACACTTGTTTTCAGACAGAGTGAAACCTGTTAGAACAAAATCGCTCTTTCTCTGGTGATCAATAAAGCCCAAAGGAAGCGAAGGTTTTCGTGTGTAGATGAGAGAAGTGGGGAAGACCGCATCTGATCAATAATTTGAAAACCCTGACTTCCCAATCTTTTAAAGCTTTCAAAAATGAATATTTATATCTTTGTATCATGGTTTAAAATTAGAGCGACTCTTGGGCTGGAGAGACTGTTCAGGGGTTAGGAGCACTGGGGGCTCTTCCAGAGGACCCTGGTCCTGCTTCCAGTGCCCACGTGGTGGTTTGCGACTGTAATTCCAGTTCTGTGGGGTCTGACGCCCTCTTCTGGTCTCTGCCAGCAGTGCATGCACATGGCACATGGATTTGCATGTAGGCAAAACACCCATACCGGTAAAATAAAGATGAGAAAGTCTTTTTTAAATTTTGGAGAGACCTACATATTTATTATGTTTAGTCACCAAGCTGGTTTTGTCATTGGTCTGTTGGTAAGGTCCCTTGTTTCCACGTGCTTTACAGTGGACTACATTCACAGCATCTGAGAACACAGTCCTTATTCTGGTTCACGTCAGACTGAGGGTTCTAAAACTCCCAGACTTTTCTCTGGACCCTAAATGTCCAGAGATCTGGAGGGAAAAGGCACCCAGGTTTCTCAAACCTGTACACCTGCACCACTCACTAGTGGGCTTTCTATTATTTGGATCAGCCAGCAGGGCACAAGGCATGCATCTGAAACTTAGATGCCCATGTTTACTCCCCTAGGATCTTGTTAAAATGCAGAATCACTAAGCAGGTCTGAGATGCTACTTCTTAACTGGCTCCCAGGTAACACTCACATTGCTGGCCCCTGGGACCATACTTGTTGAGAGGTTCTACAGGGGTACAGCGAACAGGAGACTCAACTTGGACTCACAATCCTTGGCTTTTAGCCACTTTGCTTCTCTGTACTTATTTTAAAACAGAGAAGGACAAATGGGATTATTTCAAGGTTTACATTTATAGACCTCTTGGGGGGGGGCATCTGTTTCGAGTACAGCAATTTGTCTGCAATTTGAACACTAATCTCTCTGTCTCTGTCTCTCTGTCTCTGTCTCTCTCTGTCTCTGTCTCTCTGTCTCTGTCTCTCTGTCTCTCTCTGTCTCTGTCTCTCTGTCTCTGTCTCTCTGCCTCTGTCTCTCTCTGTCTCTGTCTCTCTCTGTCTCTCTCTCTCTCTGTCTCTGTCTCTCTCTCTCTCTCTCTCACACACACACACACACACATACACACACACACACACACACACACACACACACACACACACACACACACACGGGCTCACTACATAGCCAAGACTGACCTGGAACTTCCCTACGTAGCCCAAGTTGGCCTTGAACGCATGATTCCCCTGCATCATCTGCCTTCTGCAAGTACTGAGATCACAGGCATGCACTTCCACACCCAGCTACAGATCACTGCTATGGATGTTTCAGCCAGGTGGATCACTGCTCCCGGGTTATACCGAGCTGGAGCTTGACAGACACAGCTGGAGAAACGCAGCCTCCTACAAGACTCAGGGAAAGCTCTGACACTTGTGCACAGGATTTCAAATGGCAGAAGAAAGAGAAAAGGAGGTGGGTGTATGGGGAGGAGAGGGTTAACTGAATGAATGAATGCAATACCCCATAATTTGGGCCTCGGGAGGCGGCCCCTCCCCCAGTGTGCACTCTCTTTTGAACATCAAACAGGATCACACAGAAAGGCTTTGCCCAGGATCACAGATACTCGCTAGTGTCTCCTTTAAGTCCCAAAGCAAAAGTCAGGGGAACAGAGAGAACTTCCGGCGTTGATGTGGGCACCCCGGGGGAGAGTTTTACCTTATGTAGAACATGCTCGCTGAAGTGAGGGCCAGCTCCGCCCTGGTAGGAGTCGGGTCTCTGAAGATCCATGTCCATCTCAGAGCCAACTGCTCCCAGCTCTCCCAGGGCTCTGCGTCAGCGCTCCCAGCAGCTCGGCCCTGGGCTCTGCGGGGCGCGGCAGGCTCAGTCCCTCCAAGCACCACAGGGGCACCGCCGCATCAGCACTGGACAGCTCCTAAGGCGGCCTAGGCGGTACCGACTAGATACCTATTTCCTCCCCTAGATCCCAAAGGTTCAGAGTTCAGCAGGAGAATTGCTGTTGTGCACCGGGGACCAGAGTTCTGAGATGCTCGCAGCCCGGGATAATCTGTCTTGTGACTCCAAGATGCTGAGAGCGACGCAAGATTTTGAGGCTAGCTGAGGTATATGTGCGCATCGCATTTGGGAGGATCAGCTGCACCGCTGCGTCCTCCCGGTGCTGTGGTCCAGAGCTCCGGGTTCCCCATCCTCAGTGACCCAGCATCTCCCTTAATGGCTCAACTCAGCTCTCCTCTGCTTTGGCGCTGGCGCTGCTTTTCTTTTGGTCCCTAGACAGTTCCCTTCAGGAGATAAATAATTGGTCCAAGTCTGAGGCTGGTAGAGGCTGATAGAAAGTGGGGGCTGAGGTCTCTGAAATAAGCAAACTTCTGCTCAGCTGAGGAGAGGACACAGACCCACCCTCTCAATACATATGACCCCAAAGTCAAGAACAATTGGCCCAGGAGAGGCAGGATGGTAAGAGCACAGGATCCAGAATTCTGACCTCAACTTTGAAAGTTGTAGCATTGGGCCAGCTCAGCCTAAAGGCATGAGGAGCTTGCTGGAGTTCTAGCTCAGTGGTAGAGTGCTTGCTTAATGTGTGCAAGGCCCAGAGTTCTGATCCCCAGTATTGCAAAATAAATATAGAGAATGATTGTAATACCTACCTTACGGTGTTGTTATGAATATTTTTTTTAAAAAAGACTTATTTTGCTGGGTGTGGTGGCACATGCCTTTAATCTCAGCACTCAGAAGTCAGGGGTAGAGGTGGGCAGAGCTCTGTGAGTTCAAGGCCAGCCTGGTCTACATAGTGAGTTCCAGGCCAGTCAGGGCTACATGATGAGGTCATGTCTCAAAAACAAAATCCCTCTAAAATATTTATTTTATTTTTACTTATGTGTATGTGTGTGCATCTGTGTAAGTATATGCACACATGGTAGAGGTGCCCACAGAAGTCAGAAGAGGGTGTATGATCCCCCAGACTTACAGGCAGTTGTGAGATGCTGGATGTGGGAATCGAACTCCAGTCCTCTACAAGAGCAGCAAGCACTCTTAACTACTGAACTCTCTCCCTCCAGCCTGGGTTCTAAGATTTAGTGAGTTAATTCACATGCCTGGAACAGTGCCCGGAATATACTCAGAGCTCATAAGTGCAGGTAACATACTCTCTGGATGAGGAGACAGCGCTCTCGCGGTGACTGTCTCTAAACACCACAGGAGTTCCCTGCTAGGACATCTGATCATTAGTGTTTCATTCCGTCTGATGATAAACCCTCAGGTGTTTGTCTGAGAAAATCTGAATAGATTCTAAGTTGACAAGCACCTGCATAAGCACTTAAAATACAGTGTTCTTCTTTCCTGCTTGCATACTTTCTGACAAGATGGTTGCCGAAACCATTTGTTCTAGTCCCTGGGTGAAGGGACTTTTTCCTTCCCTCAGCCTCTCAAGACCTTTTCGTCCTTGGGTGCCTTTTGAAAATGATACAAGTTGATGTAGGGTTTAAAAAATTATTCTGGGAGCATGGAGAGATGGCTCCGTGATTGAGAGTGCAAACAACTCTTTTAGAGGGCTGCAGCTTGATGCCCAGCACCCACGCTGGGCAGCTCACAACTGCCTGTGACTCTGCTCCAGAGGGAAACTGATGCCCTCTTCTGGCTACCGTGGGCACTGCACTCATGTCCATACATACACATAATTAAAAGTAACAAAAATATACCTTTTTTATATTTAAAAAAATAACATTTAAAACATATCCTATTCGATGTTTAAGATTCATGGTTTGGTTTCTGTAATTACTTTTGGAACATTCTAAGCAACCAGGACTGCACAGATTTCTTCTGCCTTGTTTTTCTGTATTATTTTGGCAGTCTAGCTACTACACGTATGCTACAGCTTTTGAAATTATCCAACAGTTCTTGATCTTCTATTGGTTTTCTTTTCCTCTGTGTTTTCACTGGGGGTGGGCAATGCCTTGCCCATTAGGCAACTGGGGCATCTGTGTTTTCATGTGGGAATTTTCAACTGATCTGTCTCCAAGTTCATCATTTCTTTCTTCAGGCATATCTAATCTACTGCCTAGCCCATTAAGGTCATTGCTGTTATACTTTTAGAAAATATTTATTTTAAAAATTTATGTATAGCTGGGTGGTGGTGGCATCGGCAAACACCTTTAATCCCAGCATTCTGGAGGCAGAAGCAGGCAGATCTCTGAGAGTTCGAGGCCAGCCTGTTCTATAGAGCTAGTTCCAGGCAGCAAAGGCTATACAGAGAAACCTTGTCTTTAAAAATTAAAAAAAAAAAAGGAAAAGAAAAAAGGAAAAAAAGCCCTATGTGTCTACGTGTGTGCCTGCATTAAGTTATGTGAATTACATGCCTACAGGAGCCCATGAAGGCCAGAAGAAGGTATCAGATCACTTGGAAGTGAATTTACAGGTGGTTATAAGTCAACATGTGGGTGCTGGGAACCGAGCCAGGTCCTCTGCACAAGCAGTAAGTGCTCTTAACCACTAAGCCATCTCTCCAGCCCCTCTGTCGTACTTAACATTATTTCAGCTTACATCATCCACACGTTGTTGCATGTTGCTTACTTTATTAACAGTGACCCTGCATTCATTATCAAGTTATCTTAAATAGTCCAGAAACATTAAAACCCTCTCAGCCTTTTTTCCTCCCACTTGACGCTGGGCTTCCTTAAGTCACTCATGGAGAATGAGCCTGTGTCTCGGCAACCCTTCCAGCTGCATCCACCGTTGCTATATTAGAGCCTTGCTAGTTCAGTGATGGTGGGCGAGTCCTCCGGTGCAATCAGCCTGTGAGTGTGCATTGCTGGCATGTGGCAGTCACACTCACGCCAGCCCACGTCCAGTCTCTGGGGCTTCCTCGACATCAGCAGTGAAGCTTCCCCACCAAGCTGTGGCTCCTGCTCCACGGGGGCAGATCTCAGCTGTGGCTTTTTGAGTTCACTGTCCTCTGCAGATTCCAGGGCAACAGTTTGCCCTGCAAACCCAGCTCCCTGATGGGCCAAGAAATGTTATTGATTTTCAGTTTGCCTGGCTTTTTCTTGATGCTGGTCTAGGAATGACAATTTCCGGCGTTTTACCTGTCGGCGCTAAAACTCAAATTTAGAATTGAAGTATTATCTTTCTTGGGGGAAAAAAACACCCTCAAATATTTGCAATCTTCAGTCTCTGCTTTTGGGTCTTTTTTGAAAAGTTTTAAAATTGAAACACTAATTTTAAAAGACAAGCTATTCTTTAAATTGTTCTCTTTGGGTTGGCCTCTTTTTGAGGGTTGAGGCAGCTCCAGCAGCAAGCGCTGTTACCCACCCGAGGATTCATCTTGCTGGCCCTACTTTTGTTCATTTTATTTGTGTTTTTGTTGTTTGATTTAGGTCTTTATTTTCCTTTTTAGACTAGGGTTTTCTATGTAGCCCAGGCTGACCTCCCATTCATGATCCTCCTGCCTCAGCCTTTTGAGTGCTGGGACTATGAGTGTGGTCTCACTATTTTTGTTCATTTCATGTCACAGATCCACCTCCATTCTCTTTGCCCATTTCTTCCTTGCTCCAAAATGCCCCGACCTGGGGAGGAAAGGGTTTACTTCATCTTGCACTTCCATCACCAGGAGAAGTCGAGGCAGGAACCCTGAGGCAGGAACCCAAGCGGGGACCATGGAAGAGCAGTGTTTATTAGCCTGCTTCCCTTGGCTTGTTCCCTTACCTTTCTTTTTTTTTTTTTTTTTTTGGTTTTTTTCAAGACAGGGTTTCTCTGTGTAGCTTTGCGCCTTTCCTGGTACTCGCTTTGGAGACCAGGCTGGCCTCGAACTCACAGAGATCCACCTGCCTCTGCCTCCCGAGTGCTGGGATTAAAGGTGTGCGCCACCACCGCCGCCCGGCCCCTTACCTTTCTTATACAGCTCAGGACCACCTGCCCAGGAGTGACAACACCCACAGTGGGCGGGGCCCTCTGACATCACTCAGCAATAAAGAAAATGCCCCTACAGACTTGCCCTAGAGGTCAATTTGATGCAGACAGTTCCTCAGCTGAGCTGCCCTCTTCCCAGGTGTGGCTATTAGTCAGGATTCTCTAATTTATTTATTTTATGTGTATGAATGTTTTGCCTCCATTTGTGGATGTGCACCACTTGTGTGCCCAGTGCCCTCAGAGGTCAGAAGAGGGAGTTGAACCCCCCTGGAATAGAGTTATGAGTGATTATGTCGGTGCTGGGAACTGAACCCAGGACCTCTGCAAGAGCAACAAGTCCTCTTAACCGCTGATCTATCTCTTCAGTCTCCCACACACACATATTTATTTTTAAGTGATACAGTCAGGGTGCTAAAGAAGAGTAGAAAACTCTCCCGAGGGTAGAAGTAGGCTGCTGAGCTGGAAAAAGACAGATGTTCAAAAAGCCCATTGCATTATTTACTTCAGGGGGTGCTTTTAAAATAGTGATTCCCTAGTTTTCTGAAAGCTCATATTAATTTATTGAATTCTGTGCTGTTTTATTCATATTATGCTGGGTAAACAGTAGACCTTTTCAATCTGAAGATAAAGTATCCCCCATAGGCTCCTATGTTTGAATATTTGGTTCCTAGGCAGATTCTGGAACTTTTAAAAGGTGGACCCTCTCTGGATGAAGTGGGTCACTGGGAATGAACCGTAAGGTTTTATGGCCCAGCCTTGCTTCCTATCTGCTCTCTGCTTCCTGTTCTGCCAGGTTATAGGGAGTCCTAGCTGCACACATAGACGCATGCCACCATGCCTTGCCTCCATGATAGACTATATCCTCCTGTTGCAGAATATTATTTTAAGATGTGTTACATTTGTTTGTCCTGTGGAACACTTGTTTAATGATGCAAAGATGTGTTGCATTCTTTTATGTTGCATTTGTTTAACTCTGTGAAGCTGTGTTACTTTACCTGTCTAAAACACCTGATTAGTCTAATAAAGAGCTGAATGGCCAATAGCGAGGCAGGAGAAAGGATAGATGGGGCTGGCAGACACAGAAGATAAATAGAAGGAGAAATCTGGGAGGAGAGGAAGAAAAAGCAAGAGAACAAGGAGAGGAGTATGGTGATATTTTATTTGTATTAAAATGTTATTTGTATGTTAATAAATAAAGTTGCCCGGGGGTCAGAGCTATTAGCAAGCCATAGGAAAGCAGGGCAGTGGTAGCTTACGCTTGTAATTCCAGCACTTGGTAGGCAGAGCTGGGTAAGTCTCTGTGTGTTCAGGGATACAGCCATTATTGGATACACATGCCTTTAATCTTAATACCAATCATGGAAAACCTGGAGGCCTATACAGACAGGCCGTGAGGAGGCGGTCATGTGGTTGGGTTTACAACCAATGAGAAGGCAGGACAGGAACTCTATATAAAGACTTTAACACAGGGGTAGCTCTGGTTCGGAGAGGTAGGACCACCGCAGGAGGAAGGGTAAGGTTTTAGCTCTTAGCTCTGACCTCTTGGCTTTCTTCTTTGCATTGGTTCTGTGTTTCTTATTTAATAAGAAGGTTGGATACATCTACATTTGGTGCCCAACGTGACAAGAATTCATTAAAAACTGCGGCTTGGCTTGGCGGCAGGTCCGGTTTCCAGCCTGGGCGGCCCGGCTGCCTAGCTTGGGCCCAGGCCTGACTGACCCGCAGCTGGAGCTACAAACAACTCAGACCTGCCCTGCTGAACAGGGCCCCTGCCTGTAAAGCCAAGGCTTGACTCGGCTCAAGCGGCTACTCTCTCTCTCTCTCTCTCTCTCTCTCTCTCTCTCTCTCTCTCTTTTGCTGGATTCACACCTCGAACACCAGGTGGCTGTGAAATTCCCTGGGATTCTACTGTTCTACCCAGACTTGGTAAGTCAATTAACATATCTATTTAAAAGAGAATTTTTTTCTACATTAAAAAAAAAATGGGCTTTATGTGTACATTGGAAGAAAATTGGGCTTTGTTTGAAATTTTAGGCACTCTGACAATGGAACAACTATATGAAAAGATTAATATTGATCGAATTATTCAGTTTATTACTTTTCTTATCCTCATTTTACTATTTAAAAAGATCGTCAACTTAAGTGCCAGGATAACAGTCTTAGAAAAACTTGTTAAACCGGTAAAAATGAATTATAGAGAAATTCAAATTCAGACAGAAGAAATAAGTAGTGAAGTTGTTTTAAAATTGGATCATAAGGTTACAGAAAGAAAGCCAGTTTTCACACAATCACCCTTAATTTATCCAGTAGCCGTACAGCAGCTACCTGATGAAGAAAATGAACAAAATACTTGGGTTCCAGTTGAAATGTTAGACTTACGAAGATTTAAGGAGGCAATAGCATCTTATGGCATGCACTCCCCATATGTAAAGCAAATGTTAAACACCTGGTCAACTTGTAATAGGATTCTACCAAAGGACTGGCGGGAATTGGCACAGGCTGTTCTTGAACCCGGACAAAATCTCCAGTGGAAAATGTGGTTCAGTAATGAGGCTAAAAATATAGAAAGACAATGGAGGGATAGCGGAATACAAGTCTGCCAGGATCAGCTTATTGGCGAAGGCCAATATGCTTCAGTACAAACACAATGTTTATATGATGTCCAAATCCTAGTTCTATGTAAAATGGCAGCTTTGAATGCATGGGACAGAGTTGAAGAACCAGGAAAAAAAACTGAGTCATTTACAAAGGTTATACAGGGCCCCAAAGAATCTTTCACAGATTTCTTACAAAGATTGACTTCAGCAGTACAAAAAATGGTCCCGAATTCAGAGGCTAGTCAGATAATAATTGAATCTTTAGCCTTTGAGAATGCAAATGCAGCGTGCAAAAGAATAATCAGGCCGTTAAAGGCAAGATCTGCACCTTTGGAAGATTGGATTAGAGATACAGTTAATGTAGAGGCTTATGACCATGATGATATGTGGGTAGGAAAAGCAATTTCAAAAGGTTTGAACAATGTTAGATGTTTTGGATGTGGAAAGCAAGGACATTTGAAAAGGGATTGTAAACAGGTCATTCCTAGAAATAATGTTTATTCAAGGAACACTGGCAACAAAATGCCCCTTCCTTCTGGAGTATGCAGACGGTGTGGTAAGGGAAAACACTGGACCAACGAATGTAGATCAACAAGGGACAGACAGGGTAACCCTCTGCCTCGAGCTTCGGGAAACTCCCAGAGGGGCCTCAGGCAGGCCCCCACAGTAAATCCAGTTCAAACCTTTCCTGCAGTTGTAGAGGAAACCCCTACTCAAAGCAACTAAATAACCAAATGTCTATTGGAATAAATCATGTTAGTCAAGATGATGAAACAGAGAAAATAGGAAATACAGGAAAAAACATAAAGAAAATTTTTTGGCAAACTTCTATTAATGAACAAAGACCAAAACTAACAATAAAAATAAATGGTGTTTTGTTGTCTGGTCTGGTAGACACAGGTGCTGACATTACCATAATTGCACCAGAATTTTGGCATCCAACTTGGCCTCTTCAGGAGGTAAACATTCAACTCTTAGGAATTGGGACATTATCTAGAGTGAAACAAAGTGTAAGATGGCTTGAATGTATAGGTCCAGAAGGACAGAAAGGAAAATTAAAACCATATATGGCTAACATAGCTATGAACCTGTGGGGTCGAGACTTGTTACAACAATGGAATACTCAGATTAATATCCCTCCAATCTCAGAAACAAATCATAAATTAGTACATGTTTCTGAGAGAAATATTAAAAGATATTATTCTAATGAGTGCTCACCAGCCATCCATGTCATACAAGAACAGGGCACAACAACTGATAATCTTCCAAAAACATTAACAGCTCTACCTTTAAAATGGTCAACAGACAAGCCTGTATGGGTTCAGCAATGGCCTTTAACAACAGAGAAACTCCAGGCTTTACAAGAGCTGGTGGAAGAACAGTTAAATGCTCATCATATTGAAGAATCAACCAGCCCTTGGAATTCTCCTGTATTTGTTATAAAAAAAAAATCTGGTAAATGGAGAATGGTAACAGACCTTAGAGCAATTAACAAAGTAATTCAGCCAATGGGCTCTTTACAATCTGGAATTCCTTTACCTACTCTGTTACCAAAAGGCTGGCCTCTCATAGTTATTGATTTAAAAGACTGTTTCTTTTCAATACCCTTACAAGAAAAAGACAGAGAAAGATTTGCTTTCACAGTGCCTACTTATAATAATTCTCAACCGGTTAAAAGATTTCAATGGAGGGTTCTCCCACAGGGAATGTTGAATAGCCCAACTTTGTGCCAATATTTTGTAAAACAGCCATTAGAAGTGGTACATAAAAAATTTCCTAAATCTATAATTTATCATTATATGGATGACATTTTATTAGCTGATTCAAATGCAGATACTTTAGAAAGAATGTTTGAAAAAGTAAAGAAAATTTTGCCTTGCTGGGGATTACAAATTGCTTTAGAAAAGGTACAAAGAGGAGATTCTATTAATTATTTAGGATATAAAATAGAACTTCAAAAAATTAGACCTCAAAAAGTGCAAATTAGGAGAGATTGACTACAGACTCTTAATGACTTTCAAAGATTATTTGGAGACATTTCTCATCTAAGAACTATTATTGGGGTAAAAAATGATGAACTGAATAATTTGTTTAAAACCTTAGAAGGTGATAAGGACTTAAATAGTCCAAGAGAATTATCACCTGAAGCTGAGAAAGAATTGGCCTTGGTAGAAAAGAAAGTACATGAAGGGCACGTAGATCGTATTGATCCAAAGCTGGATTGCATTTTGGTTATTTTACCTTCTAGGCATTCCCCAACAGGAATATTAATGCAAAGGGAAGATATTATACTGGAATGGATATTTTTACCAAATAAACCAAATAAAAAATTAAAAACTTATGTGGAAAAAATCTCTGACTTGATTTGGAAAGGAAAATTGAGACTTCGTCAATTAGCAGGAATAGACCCAGCAGAAATTGTCGTACCTTTAACTAAGGAGGACATTGAAAAATTATGGATAGAAAATGAAGCTTGGCAAAAAGCTTGTAGTAATTTTTTGGGTGAAATTAACAGCAAATATCCTAAAAGCAATAGAATTGATCTTATAAAGAGAGCTGATTGGATCTTGCCTCGAATTGTGAGGAAAAAACCCATATCTGGAGTTCGTACATTTTATACAGATGCCAACAAACAAGGAAAGGCAGGTTACAAATCAGAAAATTTAAGTAAAGTGGTTCAAAGTCCTTATAATTCAGTTCAAAAATCAGAATTGTATGCTATTCTGTTGGTATTAATGGATTTTTCAGAACCTCTCAATATAGTAACTGACTCTCAGTATGCTGAAAGAGTAGTATTACATATTGAGACTGCAGAATTTATCCACGATGCTTCAGAATTAACTTCATTATTTATTCAATTACAAGATACAATCAGAAAAAGGAGTCATCCTTTATATATAACTCACATCCGATCCCATACTGGTCTGCCAGGCCCTCTAGCACAAGGCAATGATGAGATTGATAAATTATTGATAGGAAATGTGCTGGAGGCCTCAGAATTTCATAAAAAACATCATGTAAATAGTAAAGGTTTAAAAAAGGATTTTTCCATAACCTGGCAACAAGCCAAAGAAATAGTAAAGAAATGTCCTACTTGTTCCTTCTACAATCAAACACCATAACCAGCAGGATGTAACCCAAAGGGTACTCAGAGGAATGAAATCTGGCAGATGGACGTGTTTCACTTTGCAGAATTTGGAAAACTGAAATATGTACACCACACTATCGATACTTATTCAGGATTTCAATGGGCAACTGCTTTGAGTTCTGAAAAAGCTGATTCTGTAATCACTCATTTGCTAGAAGTTATGGCCATTATGGGTATACCTGCACAAATCAAAACTGATAATGCTCCATCATATGTCTCTGTTAAAATGAAACAGTTTTTTGCTTATTATAATATAAACCATATTACAGGTATACCACATAATCCTACAGGTCAAGCAGTTATAGAAAGATCAAACAGAACTCTAAAGGATATGCTAAATAAACAAAAAGGAGTAACAAAACCCCCCAGAAATAGACTACATAATGCTCTATTAACTTTGAATTTTCTCAATGCCAATGAGAAAGGAACAACAGCTGCAGAGAGACATTGGATAATAGAAAAAACTACAGAATTAAATCAACCTATATACTTTAAGGATGTGCTGACCTCAGAATGGAAACCAGGATATGTGTTACATTGGGGACGAGGTTTTGCTTTTGTTTCTACAGGAGAAGATAAGCTGTGGGTACCATCAAAATTGATAAAGGTTCGATTTGAACAAGAGAGACCTCTTAATTAGAGGAGGTGATAGTTCATCAACTATCGTAAACATCCAATTTAAACTAACTTACACCAGTAACACATGCCTTTTCATTTAATCAGATAACTTGTCAAAAAGGAACATCCCCAAAAAACCTTGGGGAAAGGTTTTTGTTTTTGTCTTTTAGGAGAATGAAGGTTAAGGAATCTGAAGAACACTGGACAAATGAGACAACTGAAGAAAAGGGACAAATCATCTATCCTAAGAAACAGAGTGAAATGGCGTATGGGTATGTTATCTAAAAAAATTTTATGTCTTCCTAAATGTTTGTTTCTTCTTTTCTTTAAAGATTTAACACTATTTAACTTCTAATAGTCCCAGTTCAATTAAAATTTAAAGCTGACTTTGGAGTTGGAGAATGGCTCTCTCCTTCTTTAAACTCAAGCATGTTGTTAAAAGGAAAATGCAAACTCCCTGTATCATGCCAGAAGAAAAGAGCCATCTTCTGCTATGGGACAGGAGAAAAGCCAAATTAATTAAGGGACTATTCTATTACGAATCTCAACTCTTTGATTCTATTCTGATTCTTTAAACTTTTCTTAAAGTATGGATTTTATATCAAAATTTACAAGATCAATATATATAGATATATATACATTTTAAACTTTAAGATATAAATGGTCATATAGAGTACTAACTAATTCTAAAAAGTTGCATATATAGTCTTTGTGTTCCAGTCTCTTATCAGCTTTTTGCAGGAAATCACGGTTAGGCCTAACATCAACTGAAGTCTCCAGGAAGAAGTTGGGGCCCCACAACAACAACAATTCCACATGGACAATAATAACATCACTAAGCTGACAAACATCATCTACAGATCAGCTTTGAACTACAAAGTGCTCAGAGCAATTTTGAGAAGAGCTAGCTGAGATGATCCAGTCTCAAAGACTACTTGAATAAGGATTTGAGATAAACCCTGAAATTTGGCATTGTACACAGACTGGATAACGAAGGATATATTTACCTTTCCTAGAATTTGACAATTAACCTAAAATTTTTCTTTCAGGATAAAGATACCTTCGCCCATACCCAGCAGGAAGCAATTTCAAGAATACGACGCCCACATTCCCAAAGAGATGATGTGGGGTGGTTGGTTTTTTTTGGTCTTTTAATGGGTTTTGGGTCTGGGATAATTTTCATTGATTAGGGGGGTTGGTTACAAGTTGTTGTCAAGGGTTAGGAAAAAGGCTAAGCAAAGGAGATTAGATTTAAGGTTCTTATTAAAAAAAAAAAGAAAGAAAGAAAGAAAAGAAAAATGTAAATACTTTACATTGGATTGGATTGTTTTATATTGTATACAAATTATATATATTGAAATTGATAGTTAGAAAATGTTATATATATTTTTCTAATTGTACCATTCATCTAACAATGTAATGCAATTTTCTGATCCTTGAATGTTATTACCAACTATTAGGATATAAAGAAATGAAAGTTAGTAGTTAGATATTATAATAGAACTTGTAGTTATATTAGGTATGTTTTCAAGATTGAGTAGATATATTTTAGATAGACAGGTTATCTTCAAACCCTTCAGAGATCTACAGAATATGGCATTTAAAATGTTTTAATAACTTAGAAAATTTTTCTTTTTTGTTATGACTACGAGACATGTCGGCTCCTGGCAGTACCAATCTACTTCAGAGAAAATATGGGCATTGAAGAAACTGTATATGAAGTTAGCTTTCATTGTGGCAAAAGTTAGCCACTGGACAACAAAGTATCCTCGAATCAACAGGACAAAATGAACAGACAGGACATGAAACAAAGGACTACTGATTCTTGCCAAAACAAGTGTGGTTATGGCTTTATCAAAAGTCATCTTCAGAGGCCAGGACAATATGGCACCATCCCTGAAGTGGCCTTCGCAATTCGGAAAAGGTACAGTGCCCTTTTCTTCGAAGGCAGCTGAACAGGCAGTGGGCCGATGCCCTCTGATGTGCAATGGAACAGCAGCTGAAACAGTTATTCTTGAAGAGTAACTAAGCTCACGCCTCTCAATAGTAGACTGACATTTGATAGAGGGATATGGAGAAGAATGGGATGCTGAGATGAAGCCATATATACACAGCCAAGAAGAATGGACAGCTGAATTAAAAAACCATCAACAATTTCCAGAATTTAAAATCCTGAATCATGACATGACACTAGTGGAATTCAGGTGTTTCTGGTACATGGACTACTCTCACTCAATGTGAGGTTGAACTGTTGACCTTGTGTACATCCTACTTCACAAATGAGTCTGTCAGATATGCTAAGCCTATAGGCTGAAGATGATGCCCCAGCACTGCGGAGAAACCTCAGGTGACTGTCCAGACAGCTGGCTGTTTCTGTCAACTCACAAATTTTTTGGAAGTTGCTTGCATGCACTTCCTGTTTTTATTTTTGTTAGCTAATATTATTTCTTTCTTGGGTCTCTGAGGGAGTTGAAGATTAGTTAGTTATAGTTGAAGGTTAGTTAGTTGAAGATTAATTAGGATACATTTTGGACTTACCAAAATAGGATAGATAATGAAATTATTTTCTCTGAATTTGTCAAATACAAATGGACTAGACATTGTTTAGGTATTTATTACTTGTATATATTGTATATAGTTATTGTACTTTTGTATATAGTTTTTCTTATATTAGTTATAAGCTTTTTCCTTTTTTTCCCCTTTTCTATTTTTCCTTTTTTTCCTTTTTATTAAAATAGAAAAGGGGAAATATGGTGATATTTTATTTGTATTAAAATGTTATTTGTATGTTAATAAATAAAGTTCCCCGGGGGTCAGAGCTATTAGCAAGCCATAGGAAAGCAGGGCAGTGGTAGCTTACGCTTGTAATTCCAGCACTTGGTAGGCAGAGCTGGGTAAGTCTCTGTGTGTTCAGGGATACAGCCATTATTGGATACACATGCCTTTAATCTTAATACCAATCATGGAAAACCTGGAGGCCTATACAGACAGGCCGTGAGGAGGCGGTCATGTGGTTGGGTTTACAACCAATGAGAAGGCAGGACAGGAACTCTATATAAAGACTTTAACACAGGGGTAGCTCTGGTTCGGAGAGGTAGGACCACCGCAGGAGGAAGGGTAAGGTTTTAGCTCTTAGCTCTGACCTCTTGGCTTTCTTCTTTGCATTGGTTCTGTGTTTATTATTTAATAAGAAGGTTGGATACATCTACAGAGGAGGATGCTAGGGGCCAGCCACCCAGCCACCCAGCCACCCAGCCACCCAGTCACCCAGCCACTCAGCCACACAACCAGCCATGGAGTAAGATATACAGGAGAAAGAAAAGGAAAAAGCCCAGAGACAAAACATAGACAGGATAATTTAAGAAAAGCTGGCAAGAAACAAGCCAAGCTAAGGCTGGGCATTTATAATTAAGAATAAGCCTCCATGTGTGATTTATTTGAGAGCTGAGTGGTGGCCCCCGAAAGAGCAAAAACAACCACAACATCCTCCTTAAACCATGAGCCCAACAAGCTCTTTCTCCCTGGAGTTGCTTCTTGACAGAATAGGAACCAAGAGGTCCTTCTGTCTAGGAAACTCTCTTGAGTAAAAGTCATTTACCGCCTCTTAGTGATCGCTACTGTTTTCTGAGGTTCTTACATGTCGGATGCTGCATCTCCTGGGTCGCTCCCTTTCTTGTCTGTGTCGGTAACCTCCACAGTGCTGTGACAAAATGTCTGCCACAGGCAACGTAAGAAGGGCAAGCTTGTTTTGTCTCAGTGTTTCAGAGATCGTTGATCCTTGGCTTCATCGGTCCTGGAGCTGTGGTGAGGCAGAACATCATGGTAGCGGGAGCCTGTGGACTCACCTTATGGTGTATGGAAAGCAAAGAAAAGGGAAGGAGCTTGGGACCAGGTGTGATCCAGAATCAGAGACATGGTGATCTACTTCCTGTAGCCAAGCTCTACCCTAGCCTCCACAGACACACAAACACACAAACATGCACACATGAATACACCACAGGACACACTCACACACAAACACCAGACACACACACAAACACACACACAGATACACACACACACAAACACACACAGACACATACACAGACACACATACACAGATAGATACACACAGACAGACAGACACACACACACCAAGCTTACAGAGATAGCTGAAATCTGAACCCACCCATAACCAGAATACTATTTTGACCTTGAAACTTTAAACTGGATCTAATGTGGAGATTGAGCAGCAGGTGCATTCTGGGTCATTAAGGAATTGTGTCTGAACCATACTAATCAATGTGAGGCTGGCAAACTGTTGAGTCCAATGTGCAAAGTTTATCGAAAACTCCCACAAGAAACTCCATGAGTCTTGAGATGCTGCAGGAAGCTGGAAGGTGGGAGGTGGGATGGCTTTCCACCCTTCAAGTTCCGGCGGTGTCTCTTCCTGCAGGAAGGACTTGTACAGATCCCATGGCTAAGTTCCACAATAGTGAGGGCTGCACTGTGGGGGGCAGCCCCCCCACCTGTCCTCCCTGGGTGGGAATGGAGGTTATGGGTTGTGTTGACCCAGAGAAAACTATGGTGCTGGTTCCTTCCTGGGAGCTTCCAGAGGACTGTTCTTCATCCATCCATTCATTACTAGCCAGACCTGTGCCAGTGCCCAGGGTACACGGTCAAAAGAGCTGCAGTCCTGCCTCTGACAAGCTGGCAGTGTGCTCCGCGTGACGGACGGTACAGTACTCTTACCACGTGACGAGGGCCACACGGGCGCGTGAAGGGGATGGTATAGTGTAAGTGGTGACGACTTGAAGGTTGAACCCAGCAGACATGGGTCTCCATCTTGACCTGACATTTATTGAGTGTGTGACTTGGTCTGCTCCTTCACCCTGCCTTCACGGGGCTCTTTTGTGAGGTTGTTGTGAGAAATAAATGAAGGATGCACAGACACACTGTCTGGCCCATTATGTGCGCTCCATCTGTGATTAGGAACAAGACGGGCTGCACATGCCAGCAGTCTGGGGGAGGGGCAAACACCTTGCTCTGCCTGGAGCAAGGAGGGAGCTGAGAGAGAACAGCTCACCCAGGACGTGGCCACTTAGCGTCTGTCTTCCTCCTTGAGAAAGGCCCCAAATGAGCCAGATGTAGCACACATCTGTAATCCTGGCACTTAGGAGGTTAAGGTGGAACGATGATTTTAAGATCAGCCTGGGCTATATAGTGAGGGGCCCTGTCTCGAGGGGGAGGGGAGGGAGTGAGGAGAGAGGTGGGAGAGGCCACCCAGGTAACTTTCCCGGACACAGGCTGCCACATGGCTGTCCTTTGTGAATCAAGGATGAATAATGAATGAGCCATGTATTGTGGCAATCAACGTGCCAGGCTCTTTTTGTTTACTTGATCTAATTTATTCTCACCCAGTAAACCCCTGGCGAAGGGTCCCATTCCCAGTCCAGAGCTGTCAAAGTGAGACTTGGAGATAGTGAGCGCCCTCAAGTTCACGCAGATGGCAGACAGAGTGTAGGCTCTCCCCAGCCACGCTGGCCGGGGCTGAACGGCGCCCCGCCAGCCTGCCGCTGCTTTCTTCATAAAGAATCACGAATCATGCCCGGTTCAGACTACGAAAATCTATCCAGAGCCTCTAGCTCCATGGTTGAAAAAATTCCCCCGCGTAGGTGCTTTTTCAGCTTTGTTCCATCATTCCCTGCTGCTTGGTTGGGGTCTGGAGATTCAGGAGCTAAGAGGACTCACCCCTCCAGAGGGGCACAGGAGCATCTCATGACTCCATCACACGTCACATCTACTCCAGCACCCCGACTACGAAGGCAACACCATGGCTGGAACTTCAGGAGCCTGTGGTCTTTCCACAAACATTGGCTTCTCGGCTCTCCGGTCTCCTGTGAAGCGCTCTGTGACTCACTGCTGCCTCCTTGTGGTCATCTGCCTTCAGCGGCGTCTCCGGACCTGGCGACTTCAGTATGGAGAATGGATAAAACCACTGTCCCTGAAAGATGGGGATTCCTCAGATATTCAGAGCACACCAAACAGGTGAAGTCAAAGTTTACGTGCAGCCTTCAGCCACCCTTCCTGCTCCATCCCTTCACGGTGTGGTGAAGCCTTTCCTTGTGCAATGGAAACATACCCCTAGGAAAGAGCCGGGGTACAAGGACACATTTACTGAGAACTCTACTGAGTACATTTTAGCAATCCATTCCATAGCATGGTGACTGGAGTTACCAGTAACATTCCATTTCAGAATATCTAGGGCTGGAAAGGCGGCTCAGCAGTTAATAGCACGCACTGTTCTCACGAAGGACTTGAGCTCCATTCCCAGCAGATGCAGGCAAATCTGACGCCTATGGCACCTTCTGGCACCTGTACTCCTGTGGACATACTCCCCCTGCACATATACACATAATTAAAAATAAAATACATCTTGAAAAATTCTTTTTTTTTCTGAGACAGGTTTCTCTGTGTAGCTTTGCGCCTTTCCTGGAACTCACTCTGTAGCCTAGGTTGACCTCAAACTCGCAGAGATCCACCTGCCTCTGCCTCCTGAGTGCTGTATTAAAGGCATGCACTACCACTTCAAAAAAATTCTTGCCACCAAGAATTCTAGGTGGCAGAATCATAATTCCACCATGTGTATGGCAAATATCATCACATCACGTTGCTCTCTATAAATGTATCAAGTATTATTTGTCAAGTAAAAATAAGTCAGGATCAGAAATACATCTCAGCAGGTAAAAGTGCTTGTCACCAACTCCTGGACTTTCACATGTGCATTGTGGCACACCACTCCAACCCCCAAATTAGGCAAAATGTAATAAAAATTTAACAATAAAAATGTTTTTAGTAAGAGAAGATGTCTATGACCACCCACACTCAGTGATTTCAAATATTCATGTTGCCTATTGGGGAGGAATTTCTTTTTTAAGCATCAACCTTGACTGTGGAAAACACAGACAGTTCCCTCCCATAGTCAGCAGCAGATGCCAGAGCACAAGACAGAGCATCTCTTCAAGGGAGGCACCACTTTTTTGAGGCCCTCTCTTTATTGAAATCACACCTCACTTGGCTATGATCCTGTCCCAGCAGCCTCTCCCTCCCAGCCAGCCACCTGCTTACAGGGACCCGTGGATTTAATTTCAGGCATTTTCCAAAGAGAGGCAGAAGGTGCCAGGTCCTCCAGGCAACTGTCCCCAGTGCCAGGTGTACAATTGTCCTCCAGGCTGTCTGTTCCCACCCCCAAGGTGTACAACTGTCCTCCAGGCTATCTGTCCCCACCCCCAGGTATACAACTGTCCTCCAGGCTATCTGTCCTCACCCTCAGGTGTACAACTGTCCTCCAGGCTATCTGTCCCCACCCTCAGGTGTACAATTGTCCTCGAGGCTGTCTGTTCCCACCCTGAGGTGTGCAGTTGAGCATGGAGACTGGGAGAGGATAATTAAATCCTTCTATCCAAGAGAGAGTCATTTATTCATTAATCAACTAGTTTTTCTTTAAGATGGAACTCAAGGGGTATCAAATTGGACTGGACTACAGTTGGACTAATTGAATTCTGGCACATTTATTATTCACCCATAAATGGTATTCATTCATTATTTCTTTCATTCACTAAGTCTTTCATTCCAATGCAGTGAGAGCATAGGAACCCTAAGGAGAAGCCAAGAGCTTGGTGGTGACCTGTTTTAACCATATGCTCTTCTCCATTCTTTGGTCTCCTGGAGTAATGGCCATTCTGCTTCCAGGTTCACAGCTCCCTTGTTTTCCTTACACAGTTTTGCTGCATATGATTGGTTTCCTAAAATGCCTTTTTTTTTTTTTTTACTTTAGTTGCTTTTTTAAAAAAATTGCTTTGTGATAGGATCTCACTATATAGTTCTAATGGTCCTGGAACTTACTATATAGACCAGGCTGGCCTCGAACTCACAGAGATCCACCTGCCTCTGCCTCCTGAGTGCTGGGATTAAAGTCGTGCACCACCACTGCCCAGCTAAAATGTCTTCTTTTTATTTATGTGTTTCTGTGGAGGGTGCATGCCTGGCACATGTGAGTGCAGTGCCCTCAGAGTCCAGAAGGGGGCATTTGATCTCCTGGAGCTGGAGTGACAAGCACTTTCGAACTGCCTGACTTGGATGCTGGAAACCAAACTGTTTTCTAGCGTAGTCCACATTCTTAATTGACACTTCCTTCTCTCTCTCTCTCTCTCTCTCTCTCTCTCTCTCTCTCTCTCTCTCTCTCTCTCTCTCTCTCCTCTCTGGGTTTTTTCGAGACAGGGTTTCTCTGTGTAGTTTTGGTGCCTTTCCTGGATCTCACTCTGTAGCCCAGGCTGGCCTCCAACTCACAGAGATCCATCTACCTCTGCCTCCGGAGTGCTGCGATTAAAGGCTTGTGCCACCACTGCCCGGCCCCTTTTCTCTTTTAAAACAGGGTCTCACACTGTAGCCCAGGCTGGCTTTAATCCATTGCAATCCTCCCACCCCGGATCCCCAAGTGCTGGGATTATAGGCACCAGCTACCATGCTTGGCCTCGCTAGTTTTTGACTTAAGATCACCCTGTGGAGTCTTGTGTTCTGGCACACTGCTGCGGTTTACTGCTCTGAGAGCTGCTTGTTAGTGCTGTGTTGAGTGAATACGCCACAAGCGTCCATCTGTTCTCCCATCCGTTCTCCCATCTGAGGATGCATGGTGGCTCCTGGCTTTATCTGTTGCAACTGTGAACTTTCACACACATACTTCCTGTTGTCCATGTATCCTCTTTGTTTCTGCAGCTGAGAGTCCTTTTTTCAAAGCTAGCGGCTGCAAGCACTACCACAGTCTGGTAATAATGAGGAACAGCAGGCTGGGGAGATGGCTCAGCAGATAAGAGCACTAGCTACTCTTACAGAAGACCAGAATTCAATTCCCAGTGCCTGCGTTGGGCAGCTCGCAACCTCCTGTAACTCTAGGATCCTGAACTCACGTGCATATACCATCCCCTCACCACATACATGTATACATACACATACTTAAAAACATAATAACTTGGGCCTGGAGAAATGTTTGGCCAGTTATGAGTGCTTACAACTCGTGCAGAGGACCTGGGTTCAGTTCCTAGCATTTACATCAGGCAGCTCACAACCGCCTGTAGTCCCAGGAGATCTGACGCCATCTTCAGGCCTCTGCAGGCACCTGAGTGCCTGGACTGCACATAAACTTATGTAGACATATACACTTAAATAAAAATTGAAAAAAAATCTTTTTTAAAATTTAAAGAGTAGCAATAGCCTTCACTTTGTGGTACTGTGAAGAGTGAGTGGGAAGAAATATGGAGCACATGGTAAGTGCTCAGCTCAGCCACATTTTCATTTTTTCTTATCCTGTCCCCAGATGCCATCACTATCGTGCTAGGCCATACATTGCATATGCTACACTATAATGCTATATTGGTGCTCTTACTGAAACTTGTAATTTAAGGAATTTGGGGACCAAGAATAACATGTGACAGTCACAGATCAAAGCCTCACTGTGGCATATGCTTGCTGCTTGGAGTATCTCTGGCCAGTGCTGGGTAGGAATTGTACTGAGCCATTAGAATTCCCATGTGGATTAAATGAGATGAACTGGGGACTGGTGGGCTGGCTCAGTGGGTAAAGACACTTGCCTCTAAGACTGTCGAGTTGAATTCAATCCCTGAGACTTCCAGGGTGGAAGGAGAAAACTGACTCCCACAAGTTGTCCTCTGATGTACACATGCGTGCCTTGACATGCATGTTCCCACATGCGTACACACACACCACATACACAGAAAGAAGCAAATTAATACATAAGTAAATGAATATTGTTTTTAAAAGAGTGAGATAGCCACAAATCTTTTCCGGATCCCGGCTCACAGTAGATGCCCGAGAAGTAGACTGTATTATCAGATCCGGCACCGTGGGAGTTCCTTATACAGGCTGAGTGTCCACTAGGTGAGGACAAAGAGAGGCGTTAGTTCACATAGCAAATTTGTCTGGGAAGGCGTCTGTGCTGGCTAGTTTTATATCAGCCTGACACAGCGAGAGTCATTTGGGAAGAGAAAACCTTACTTTAAAAAAAAAGGCCCTCACCAGATTGGCCCTGAAGATTATTATTTTTTTTTTGATTAATGATTGATATGAGTGGGCTCTGGGTGGCAGTGCCACCCCGGGGCCAGAGATCCTGGATGGTATAAGGAAACTGGCTGAGCAAACCATGAGGAGCAAGCTGGCAAGCAGCACTCCCCCATGGCCTCTACATCAGTTCCTGCCTCCAGGTTCCTGCCTTGAGTTCCTGCCCTGACTGCCCTGGATGATGGACTACAAGCTGTAAGATAAAATAAACCCTTTCCTCCCCAAGTTGCTTTTGGACACGGTGTTTATCACAGCAATAGAAACCCCAACTAAGAGAGGGTTTAGACTTCCCTGTAGAGACCTCACATGAGTCTTTCTAGAAACACAGACTCCCCAGGCTCCCTGATTCAGAATCTCTCCAGATTTGGCTTGGGAATTTGCCTTGTCATCAGGCATGAGGAAAAGTTTAGGTGTCTGTTACTGTCCCTTTCAGTCAATGTGCCCTGGAGAGCCGGCTTGAAAGGGCCTTTTTATGTTTCTAAACAGATGAAGGAGGACTTCCTTTGAGCAGGAGCAGGGGCTGTGTGGAGTTCAGAACAGAATCTAGACTTCTTAGGAGAGGTGGAAGCGACTTCGTGGCCATAGCATACATGCTGTCATCCATACACATGCTATGAGGCCTAGGTGACCTCACAGGGAAGAACATCTATTTACAGAAAAGGGGAGGTGCTGTGGAATGGTCTTTCTGTATGCTGTGAATGTGTGTTGCTACCATTGGTTAATAAAGAAGCTGCTATGGCCTATGGCAAGGCAGAATAGAGCCAGGTGGGGAATCTAAGCAGAGAGAGAAGGAGAAGAAGGTGGAGCCAGGGGAGACACTGAGTACTGGGGAGTGGGGGTGGGGGGTGGGGCAGGAGCAAGATGCAATGAAACACAGGTAATGCCACAAAGCCAGGTGGCAACACACAGATTAATAGAAATGGGTTGAATTAAGTTTTGAGAGCTAGTTAATGGTAAGCCTGAGCCATAGGCCAAACAGTTTGTAATTAATATAAGCCTCTGTGTGTTTACTTGGGACTGAGTGGCTGTGGGACACAGGAAAACTTTCAGCTACAATACGTTAGCTACTTTACTCATGGAGGTAACAAAATACCTGAGAAGGAGCAACTCTAAGAAGGAGGAGTTCATCACAACTCACAGTTTGAGGGAATGCAGTCCCTCATGGTGAGGGAGCCATGGCCACAGGAGCTTGAGGCAGCTGGAGAGGAAGCCATGGCCACAGGAGCTTGAGGCAGCTGGAGAGGAAGCCATGGCCACAGGAGCTTGAGGCAGCTACTCAGCTGCTGCTCCAGGCTATACACCTGCTATTTACTGTCATGTTGCCCTGAGTGATGAACTATTATCCCAAAACAAACCCTTCCTCCTGTTGGTTGCCTTGGTTAGGGTGTTTTATCACACCAATAGAAAAGTAACTAACACACTAAGTTTGGGTTTGAGTCCAGCCTTTTCTAGCTGTGAGACTTTGGCTGTATCCCTGACCTCTGTGTCTTAGTTACCTCATGTATAGAATAATCACACTGATAATGTACATCTGCCAGGATTGTTGCAAGGGCAATGAGTGGTAATGTTATATGTCTGTCCTAGTTGGCAGTCATTGTCAACTAGACACAGCCTAGAGTCATCCGATAGTCGAGTCTCAATTGAGGGATTGCCTAGATCGCACTGGCCTTTGGGACTTCCTTGATTGTTAATTGTTGCAGAAGAGCACAGCCCACTGTAGGCTGCACACAGCCCACTGTAGGCCACACATATCCCACTGTAGGCTGCACATTTCCTGCTCAGGTAGTCCTAGGCTATATAAGAAAGGTGAATAAGTGTACTAGTTGGTTTTATGTGTCAACTTGACACAAGCTGGAGTCATCAGAGAGGAAGGAGCCTCAGCTGAGGAAATGCCTCCATGAGATCCAACTGTAAAGCATTTTCTCAATTAGTGATCAATGGAGGAGAGCCCAGCCCATGGTGGGTGGTGCCATCCCTAGGCTGGTGGTCCTGGGTTCTATAAGAAAGCAGGCTGAGCAAGCCATGGGGAGCAGGTCAGTAAGCAGCACTCCTCTGTGGCCTCTGCATCAGCTCCTGCCTCCAGGTGCCTGCCCTGTTTGAGTTCCTGTCCTGACTTCCTTCAGTGATAAACAGCGATGCGGAAGTATAAGTCAAATAAACCCTTTCCTCCCAGCTTGCTCTTTGGTCATGGTGTTTTTGCCAGAGCAATAGGAACCCTCACTAAGACAATAAGCATGAGCCTGTGAGTAAGCCAGGAAGCAGAATTCCTCCATGGTCCCTGCCTCAGGCTTCTGCCTTGGGTTCTTGCTCTGACCTCACTCAGTGATGCCCTGGGACGTGAACTTGTAAGCCAAATGAACTCTTTTCTAGCCTAAGTTTCTTTTGATCATGACATTTGTCACAACAGCGGCACGAAACTAGAACGATGGCTTAATAAAGAGGCTCAGAATAGTTTCCTGCACCAAGAAAGTGAAATGTAGGTGCTAACCATCACTTTGATTTTCTTTGTCATGGTCATCACTAACATCACCATTGTTATTGCCAACATCACCATTGTTATTGCCGTCACCGACATCACCACCATACATCACCATCAATCACCATCATTGATTGTGCTTACATACATCATAAATGCTGCTCACAGGATTCCTTGAATGATTATTTAAAATCCAATCGGTACTTTGAAATAAAAGTAGAGAAGAATGATAGCAACGGGCTTTTGCTCCCCCACTATTTTGAGGGAAAACTTAATATTCTGAGTAAAATGAACACAGGCAAACCACTGCCACTGAAATCTGTCATAACAGTAGTGCGAGCTGGGGATGTGGTTTGGAATGTAAAAGCCACATTTCTCAGCCTCCCTTTCAATGAGGTGCGGTCACATAACTAAGTTCTGGCCAATGGGAATTGTGTCAGAAGTCAAACCCTTAAAAAGAGGAGCAAGCCTTCTCTTTAACTTCCGCCTGGATGGAATACACGGGTGGCTATGGGAAGCTAGAGCAGCCATCTTGCCTTGAGGTGGAAACCAAGTACTGGAAGGTCCAGTCATGGACCAGAAGAACCCCGAGGACATGCTGAACCATTCACCCTTGAATGTTGGAGGAAAGAAAAACAAATTTATTTTTCTTTTGTGCTTGGGATCAATCCCTCAACCTTGCACCTGGCTTCTCTTCTTGTCAACCACACTGCCACTGGGGGACACGCCTCACCACAGTTTGCTTTTCAATGCCACTGAATGAACCCAGGGCCTGAAACGCACTAGGCCAGCATGCTACCATTGAACCACCCCCCATACCTAAACTGATAATTCTTCTATCCTACGTATGGCATAGTTGAATGATCTTTTATTACTAAATAATGTAATTGTTCTGTGTTTAAAGAGTGAACATTCTCCTCGGTGGCCTAAAGAGCAAAGGAATGAGGAAGGATGGATGAAAAGCCTTGTGTTGATACAAAGAGAAAAACACAGGGAAGAGCCAGGCGTAGTGGTGCAGGCCTGTAATCTCAGCCATTGGGACATAGAGGAAGGAAGATCAAGAGTTCAAGGCCAGTCTTGATACGTAGTGAGTCTGAGGCCAGCCTAGGCTATAAGAGAGAGAGACCATGTCTCAAGCAAACAAACAATACATATCACATATATGGAATATATTATGTAAGTTCTTTTTTTTTTTTTTTTGGTTTTTCGAGACAGGGTTTCTCTGTGTAGCTTTGCGCCTTTCCTGGAACTCGCTTTGGAGACCAGGCTGGCCTCGAACTCACAGAGATCCGCCTGGCTCTGCCTCCCGAGTGCTGGGATTAAAGGCGTGCGCCACCACCGCCCGGCTCTTATTTTTAATTATATGTATATGTGTGTGTGCTTATGCACCATCATGTAGTACCCTGTGGAGGTTAGAAGAAGATGTCAGATTCCCTGAAGCACTCCCTGCTGGAGTGCTAGGCAGTCGTGAGCTGCCATGTGGGTGCTGGGACTTGAACTCAGGTCCTCTGCAAGATCAGTCTATGCTCTTAACCACTGAGCCATCCCTCTAGCCCAAGAACTCCCTATGTTTTTGTTCCAGGTGGCTCTGTTATCTTCATGCAATTCTGACCATGGAAGGAGGAGGGGCTGAGTCCCAGAAGGACAGAACTCTGGAAGAGAGATTGTTCCTGGGGTCTTACCTTGGCCTCCGCACTCCTGTGATCTCTGTGAAAGAGTTCAGAGAAGACACACAGAGCAGTCCAGAAGATACCAGCGTATATTACAATATAAAGTGGAATGCTCCCTGGGGTGTGAGTAAGTGGAGTGCTCCCTGGAGTGTGAGTAAGTGGAGTGCTCCCTGGGGTGTGAGTAGACAAAGGACAAAGGGACCATCGTGTCAACCTATATCTTTAGGTAGGCTTTATGCTATTTCTTGAGGACTCTTGCATAGACTGCTCTCTGAGGGGTGTTTTCCTGGTCAGGAGATGGACATGACCATTGTGATGGACTCTTCTGGGAGGGGACCGTGGTATGTCTTTACCAGAAAGCCTCAGCTGTGTAGTAATCTCACGGCCTCCCATGCAGTTCTAAACAACATATCCCCAGCTGGGACCAGAGACAGGATTCAGATCCTGACCTTTAGACCAGTAACCAGAAGAGAGGGTTTGGTTTTCCTTCCGGCTTTACATGCTGAGGGAGGAGGTCCATCTTCAATGACCGTCCAGCCTGCTAATATTTAACCAGTTATCTGACAGAATGGAAGGGGACAGAGGGATGATGGGAAGAGCGGAAGAGATAAGGGGAAAGCACATAGTTACCTTCAAGTTAATGCTTCAAAGTGGAAGGCTTTTAATTCACAGACAATGTTTCTTTACACCTGATATTTTGGAAGTGGGAACAAATGGAAAGTCTTATTTCATCTGCCCTAAAAATTAGGCATGGATGGGCAGGGAGGGAAAAAATAGTGTCCTCTACAGGGAGAAGGTGATAAAGGACAGAGCCCGTGACAGTCAGGTGAGTCACATATTCACATCCAACTATATTGGAGGCCATCAGGCAGGGGATGTGGCTGAACACAGCACAATTTAAAGACAAGCTCAGTGGACAGGGCTTTGGTCCCATGGATTGCCCGTTTCCTGAGGCCACAGGGCAGGGTCATGACTATATTACAGTGGGGTTCTATCAGCGTGACATCGTAGGCTGCCAGGTAATGGGTGGCTGGCTGTGAGACACACTAAATAAAGCCGACCCAGAATAGTCTTCCTGAGTCTCGCACTGTCTGTTTCTCTAAGGCACCCCGTCATTTCACGACCTTATTGCTACCCTGCACTTTCCATATTGTATGAGGCGACTCCACAGGGCAGGACAGAGGCTAACAAACTGTACTTTGTGGTTGGGTGGAATTACTGTTTGCTTCAAAATGAATGCTTGGGGCCTGAAAACAGCTTGGTGAACTCTACTTCTCTTGGAGCTGGTGGGGTCGTGTAGAGTGGAGGTGAGTGGCTGTGTACAGGAGGAGACCCTAGGTCTGTGGGCATGAGTTCCCTTGTTGCTTTATTACTGCCCGATGGATTACTTATACACTTAGGGTCCCTCCACTCTGAGGACCACAGGGAGATCATAGGCACAGGAAAGGGACCCAGGGAGATGACCCAGTGCATAAAACGTTTGCCTTGCAAATGTGAGGGTTGCAGTTTGAATCCCTAGCACCCATGTAAAACCAGAGTGGGCGTGGCAGCCCTCTTGTAATCCCAGCACTAGAGAGGTGGAGGCAGGTGGATCCCCAGGGCAAGCTAGCTAGCTAGCTAGGCTGGCCAAATCAACAGGCTTCGAGTTTATGGAGGGACCGTCAATCTCCTTTCCTATCGTAGTGATAAAATACCTTGACCAAATTGACTTAGGGGGCGAAGGGTTTATTGTAGCTCACAGCTCCAGGTCTGTCGTAGCAGTGAAGTCACAGCAGCCGCTACTTGAGGGAGTTGGCCATATCACATCCATCATCAGCAAGAGACCAATGAATGCATGCGTGCTTGTGCTCAGCTAGATTTCTCCACTTTCCCATAGCTTAGGATCACCTGCCTAGGGAATGGTACCACACACAGTGGACAGGTCCTCTCACCTCAATTAACATGATCAAGATAATCTCTAATAGATATGTCCACAGGCCAACCTGGTCTAGACGATCTCTTGAGACTCTTTTCCCAGGTGACTCTAGATTTTGTCAAGTTGACAAAACTGACCATCACAACTTGTCTCAGGAAATAAAGTGGAGAGTGACCAAGGGAGATATCTAGTGTTAGCCTCTGGCCTCCTCATGTGTATACTAGAGGTATGCATGTATAACATGTATAATAGATGTGAAATACCACATATGTATACACATACCAAAAAAAGGTGCATTGTAGGGAGTAGAGGAACCTTGAGTGAGTGAAATCCTCAGTGAATATGGACTGTTGACATGGACACGGCCATGCCAAAGACTTGAATGCACAGACCCATGGGAAAATGGCAAAGTTGGTCCCTGTATGGGCCAGGCTCACAGTTGACAAAGCCTTCCTCTGTCCAAGTATGGGTGTTTACAGATGATTGGTCAGTGTGTACACAAACTAGCAACTGCAGGTTCCTGCTCCTCCCAGATGTTTACAGCTGAAGACTGCTCCCCCATAGAGATCTCCTGGAAGACTAGTTAGCCCCTTCCGGTGCTGTTCATAATAAACACACTGAGGTTCTGGGTTTTTACAGTAGTTGGTGCCACTCCACCAGAGTGATCACACCCCCACCTGACCTCAGCGTTCCTGAATGTGTGTCTGTGTCTGTCCGTTCTTCATTCCCTCACCCCTAGTCAGAGTTCCAGGACTCATGCCAAGAGTGTCGTGGAGTAGAGGAGAATGTGACCTTGAGTCAGATCAGTGTGAATCATGACGAGAAGAATTAGCTGCTATTAGTAGAAACTGTTTCTGGCCACTGTATATTTGTACACATGAGCGTTTGCTGTGGGTTTGATTGACTCGTGGGCGGGCTGCGTGTGAAGGCCTTAGTGTCCTGGTAGTGCAGTGGAGAGAAATGTCCCCGTCCCTCCTTCCTGCGGTTGCATTTACCTGGCCTCCATGCCACCCCTCCACTAAGATGGCATTTGAATAGATCTTGATGGTTTCGTACCACGGATCCCAGGCCTCCTTTGCATATCTCCCTGGGTCTCTTCCCTCAGGCTCTAGACTAGTTGGCTCCTGTGGTGTGGTTCTGGATGTCTGGTTCTCTTCTTGTTTTGATCACTTCCTCTTTCCTTACAGGGTGCCTCATTTTCATTCTTTATATTTTATTATTTCAACTTCCCCCAGAGTTTTGCTCCCCCCTCACTTTTCTTTCCATATGTTCACTGGTTTCAGCCACTTTCATGATTCCAACCCTCTCAGTACCTCCCAGTACTTAGGATCAGCCACTGCTTTTAGTCTTGGGTATCCCCCAGCTTCAGGGCTCTCCTGGGATGATTGTCAAACCAATTTCAGTTCTTCCCAGAATTTCATTTTTCTTTGAATTGAGACGAAGGAAGGGCAGACTTTCTCAGAGATACAGAAATCTGGGCCATGTCAGTGGTTATAATTTGTCCTTTGGAGGAGGCTGTGTGGAGGGAGGGGAAAACAGCCACAGGACACAGAAAGAGACACCCTGGTGGGGGGCAGCCTTTTGATTGGTCCCCATTGTCCCCAAGCTTCAGTAGCCAAGGATGGTCTTTGATGAAGGATGTGTGATGACTGAGCCAACTTTCTAATGCATGTCCCCATTTCCTTTTGTGTGTTCTGAATGGATTTATGATACCTGCAAACAAAACAGTACTGGCCAGGATGGGTTCTAAGGGAACAGACATCCCACCCAGGCTTCTGTCGTAAGCCTCTGGACAAGGGTGCTAGGGACCGAGCTGAGATCCTTGTAGGACAGTGTGCACTCTTAACCAATGAGCCATCTCTCCAGCTTCCACACATGTGAAGATTTTTTTCTTTTCTTTTCTTTTTTTTTGAGGGGAGGGATTCAAGACAAGGTTTTACTATATAGCCCTGGCTGTCCTGGAACTCACTCTGTAGACCAGGGTGGCCTTGAACTCACAGAGACCCACCTGCCTTCCCCTCCTGAGTGCTGGGATTGAAGGCATGCGCCACCACCTGGCCACATGTGAAGGTTTTTAACTGTGTGACTTCTTTGAACCATTTTTAGCAGGCTCCTCAACCTAAAGCCTCAACATCCATTGGAGGGAATGGACTTCCTGGGGAATAGTGGTCACAGCTGGCCACAGACTGAAGCCAAGTTTGAGAGGCTAGACTCCCAGCGCCGCTCACGAAAGTCTCCCCCTCCTTCTTTCTCACTCTTCCCTCTCTTCCATTGTTTGTTTATTTCCTGCCCTTCTTCCTCCTCCGCCTGCCCCCTTTTCTGTTTCTGAGACATGCCAAGCATAAGTACAGCTAACAACCAGGAAAGAATCTAGAAAAACCAAAGGGACAATACGTTAGTGTCCATCCAGCAGGAAGTGGCAGCGTATTGCTTAGGTAACACAGACAGCAACAGAATACAAAACAGACAGCGTGGCCCACCCAGGCGGACTTTGTCAGTCCCAGTGACTTATTCTGTCTCACTAAGCAATGTTCAGAATGAGCCTCTGGCTCTTCCAGGAGGCTTTCCACCCAAGCATTCTTTTTTCTCTGAAATCCAGTGGCTATCTATCACACAGTTGCCCCGCCCCCTTCTCATCATCATTTGATTCCAAATTCATTCATATTCTCTCTCTCTTTCCTTTCTTTCTCTCTCTAAATGGAGACTGTGTTTTCCAAGTAGAAGTAGAAGAGGGAATTGCTACTTCTACCTAAAATACACCAAATGAAGAGGCTGATAAAATGCACCCTGTTGTGTCTGGCAGGGCAGTATCCGGTGACTAAACGTGATTGATGGTGATGTCTCACAGGGCTGAAAGCAGGAAGCCTCTCTGGAGATAAGAGAGAAAGTGAAAAGCATCAATTTTGTGAACAAGAATGCTCTAGAAGGCTTGTGTACAGCCCAGCCAAGCGTGGAGGGTCTGGTGGATTCTTCACACATGCTGAAGCTTGCTGTCTGTCTCTGCGTCTTTCTGTTTTATCCAGAGGACGAGGCATGGTTCTCCCTGCTGTGAGGAAGGGGTTGGGGGCACGCTCAGTGGATAAAGTTCTACTGTGTGTCTAGCTTGCTTTCCCCTTGAAGTGATAAACACCATGACCGAAACCGATTTGATGAGTAAAGGCTTTATTTCCATTTACACTTCCAGGTCATGGGGCATCACCAAGGGCAGGCAGGCAGGAACTGAAGCAGAAACCATGGAAAAGCCCTGCTTAATGGCTCTGGCAGCTTCTTCTCTAGTTCCGGACCATCTGCCTAGGGGTGACCCTCCTACATCAATCACAATCATAGCAATCCCCCCAGATATGGCTGCAAGCCAGTCTGCTTTGGGCAGTCTCTCAGTGAGACTCTTCTTCCTTGGTGACTCTGAGTTGTGTCAAGTTGATGATAAAAACTAACCAGGAGCCAGGCGGTGGTGGCGCATGCCTTTAGTCCCAGCATTCAGGAGTCAGACAGAGTCAGGCGGATCTCTGTAAGTTCGAGACCAGCCCGGTCTACAGAATAAGATCCAGGACAGACACAAAAAGTACACAGAGAAACACTGTCTCAAAAAACCAAAAACTAAACCAAACCAAAACAACAACAACAAAAAACACCCAAAAAATAACCAGGAGGCAGAGGCAGATGAATCTCTGTGAGTTCCAGGCTAGCCTGGTCTACATAGTGAGGTCCATGATATCCAAGGCTACAGAGTGAGACCCTGCCTCAAAAACAAAACAAAAACCTAATTAGACACTGTGCAAGTATGAGGACCAGAGTTCGGATCCCTAGGAGCCACATAAATAAAGGGAGAGCCACCTGGTTAACCTGAAATCCCAGTGCTCAGGAGGTGAGACACAGGATTCCTGGGAAAAGCTGGCTAGATGGACTCTGAATCTTCAAGTTCCAGGTTCAGGGAGAGACTCTGCTCAGTAAATAAAGTGGAGAACTATGAGGAAGGCACTGGGCATCAGTCTCTTGCCTTCACACGTATGCGCACACACGGGTATGTCTACCCATGGGCATTCATACTTATTCAAACACAGGGAGAGAGAGAGAGAGAGAGAGAGAGAGAGAGAGAGAGAGAGAGAGAGAGAGAGAGAGAGAGAGGGAGGGAGAGAGAGAGAGAGGGAGAGAGGGAGGGAGGGAGGGAGGGAGGGAGGGAGGAAAGAGGAGGAGGAGGAGGAGGAAGAAGAAAAAAGAAAAAAGAAGGAGATGGAGGAGGAGGAGAAGAAGAAGAGGAGGAGGAGGAAGAAGAAAAGGAAGAAGAAGCCTGGCTTAACAGTTTTTAACCAGGGAGAAAACTAGAATGGGGATGGCCATATGTGTATTGTGAGAAATAGGTCAGTGGAGAAAAAGAAAGGAATAGACTCAGTTCAGCTGCAGAACAGTGAAAACAAACCCTCACTGATCTAAGAGACCAGAGTGTTTCCTGCAGCCTGAGCCTGTTTTATCCCTGATTGTGTGTGTGTGTGTCTGTGTGTGTGTGTGTGTGTGTGTGTGTGTGTGTGTAGCGCAGTTTCTTTATGTATGACCACATCTTTCCCAAGGATTATGACATGCATGCTCAGGAAACCTCTTAAGTATCTATGTGCTTTTTGTCTGTTCTTTTCATGTAAAATTTACATAGTATAAATTTACTATTTTACCCATTAGAAACTTTATTATTATTGTACATGTACATGATATGGAGGTGGGGTGCATCACTGGCATGCATGTAGAGGTCAGAATCAGTTGTCTCCTATCTTTACATGGGTTCCAGGACTTGAACTTAGGACTGCAGGCTTTGGGAGCACATGCCTTTCCATGCTGAGCTTTCTCACCAGCCTTCAATACTATACTTCATTGATTTCACAACACTAGCCTAAGATGGTCTGAAATGATCTTCTCCTGCCTCCTCCGTCTTCCAAGTGTTCGCATTTCACTTGTGTGCCATCGTGCCCAGCTCTCAGCTCTATTTGTTAAGGGAACTGTGTGTGTGCACACACGGGGGCCAGAGGACAACTGTGGATATGGTTTCTTGGGCACTGCCCACCTTGGTTTTTGAGACAGGGTCTCTCATTGGGACTTGGGGCTCACTGACTGGGCTAGGCTTGCTGGCCAGGGAGCCCCAGGGCTCCTCCTGTCTTTGCCTCCTTGGCACTGGGATCCTAGTGTGTAACACTGTGCCTGACTTTTTATGTGCCTGTTGAGGATGAAATTCAGACCCACATGTCCACACAGCAAGCACTTTACCAATGGTACCATCTCTCCAGCCACAGAAATTATTGCTTCCCCGTCTAATTGCCTTGTTGTCTTGGTTGGCAATCAACTGACCATGTCTGAGTTTAATCCTGGACTTTTTAACACTTCCATTGATCATTATGTAACTTTGCTTATAGATTTGGTGGACATGAGATCATTAATACTCTGTACTCTCTTCTCTAGCGATTCCAAAAGGCCCCAAGTTGCTCTGCGGCTAGGACTTATTGTTGGTTTATACCTTTCTGCTTGACTGAATCCCTACGCCCCAGCCCTTTTCCTCACCACATGAGGTCACACCGAAACTTCTGTGGGTGTGAAACTGCAGGCTGGGCCTGGGAGGAGTTGTGCAATGATGTGTCGGCCAGTTCCTGATAGTGATTACTGTGTGGGTCATTGAGATGCCCAAATATCAGGCTGTTTTCTGTTGTTCTACTGACCGATACCTAGTGGACTGTGAGTGACACAGTCCTGAATTCAGAGTACATACAGAGGGACAGGTTGGGGTGGGAGTGTCTGCTTGTCAGCCTTTGTGGTCCTGGTTCAGCCACAGACTTTGTGAATAAACTGACCGAAGATGTGGGGTTCGGAAGGGGAGGGACCAGCGCTGGACTCTGACTGGGCTGAATGTTGGCTCTCATTTCAGTGTGGATCAGTTGTTCTCTCTACAATGCAGTTTTGTCCTGTGTAAAATGGGGTAAGAACTGTTTCTTCTTTCAAGTGATTTTCGACAGGGAATGAGATAATAGATACAGTAGCAGTCTCAGAAAACACAAGTCCTTATCATCATTGTTACTGTTATTTGAGTGCATGTTTGAGTGTGCATGTTCATTGGTGCAGTGCAAGGTGGGTTGCAGAAAGGTGGGCTTGGGGACTGGAGAGCAGAGCCTTGCGTGGTCTGAAGACTGGGCCCCTCAGCCTCAGCTCACAAGGAAACCACAGGGTCAGGTGGTGTTACCTTCTCAGCTTTGCCACTTTTTGCTGGGCTCCTCTGGGGTGAGTCAAACAGTGGTGCCAGGGACGGGCTTATCCAACGATGGCTTGGTAGAGGTGAAGGCTGGGAAGGACTGGAGGCAGCACCATCTAGTAACCTTCTCCTGGTGGAGCAGGGTCCCAGTGCGTGTTACAGTGGCATATCTTAGGCATCAGTCTGGGTGAGGTGCTTGCCCGGAGTCAAACCAGGCCCCTGACTGGGAACGTGCATGCTGTATGAGAAAGGGCTGTGGTCCCCAGGAGCTGATGAGCAGTGGTTTTTAACCCCCCCTTAAACATTAAAAACAAACAAATAAACATGCATGTGCATGTGCGCGCGCGTCCGTGTGTGTGTGTGTGTGTGTGTGTGTGTGCGCGCGCGCGCGCATGCACCTCTGTGCACACATAGGCAGTCAGAGGACAACCTGAAGGAGGAATTGGTTCTCTGTTTCCATTATGTGTGCCCTGGGGATCTAACTCAGATTGTCAGGTTTAGTGGCAACTTCCTTTACCCACGGATCCATCTTGCTGGCCCATCTCCCCTGTTTTTTGTGAATGAGGTCTCCCTATGGAGCCTAAGGTTGTCCTTGAACTCTCTCTGTGGCCCTGAGTGGTCTTGGGTTTCTTGGCCCTGAGTGGTCTTGAACCCTGAACCTTCCTCTCTTTGCCTCCCTAGTTCTGGGATTTCAAGCATGCTCCATCTACCCAGCTATGAGGTCCGGAGATGAGACAGTTTCTTCCACGTGTCCACTCTGGCTCTTAAATTGCTCCTGACATGTAGTTCATTATCATCTCCTCTCAGCCTCCCCCGTCCCTCCTCTGGTCTCCATTGCCCTTGTCACGTGGTGCTATGGTTGGATGTGTGTGCCTCTGCCTGCTACATGCAAGTCCCACAGGGGCTGGGGGCTGCCTTGCCCACTTTGTAGCACCCCATACGTGGTACTGGGGCTCCCTTAATACATACTTCACAAACAACAATTCATCCGTGGCCACGTGGGGAACGCTCTAAAGGCCTATGCGCTGTGTGTATCTGTGTCATCTCTTGCTACAGAGCTCTAAGTCCAGGCTTGAGATGCTTCATCGACAAGTGAGAGGGATATAAAAAGACATTCTAAATTGGCTCTGCTTTTGACATGCTCCACTCCATTGGCCTTCAGAGAGCCAGCCAATGAACTCTGGCATCAGAAGAAAGCTTTCTTGGCCAAAGTAAAGAACCCCAAAGAGACCTTTATTGGAGAAATTTACAGAAAACAACCTCAAAATAGATTTCAGATGGAAAAGCAGTTTAAAAAAAAATTCCAGGAAAGCTAAAAATGAAACAAATAAGAGCTTGGAAGTGCTGGTTTTTGAAGTCATTCTAACCCCTGGGCTTATTTGTGTCGAACAAATGGTCCATAGGGTTCCTGGGAAGAGAACGTCAGATGTCAGAGGCAGAAGGGCTGGGAGAAGTTTGACATGCTGTGGTCTGCAGTGTCCTCTGGAGACCTAGCGTGGACCAGGTGACTCTGTGGCCTGCCTTGGTACAGATGTCTTTGACATAGAGGTGTCTCTGGCTTGAGATCTGCTTTCAGCATCCCTCTCACTAGGGAGAGTCTCTTGAAGGCTCTGCTGGGGCCAGCCATTCCAGCTGGTGTTGCTTGGAGTGAAGATGGGGGTCACAGGGGGCATTGAAGAGAGGAGAGCAAAGAGCAAGCCACCCTCCTGTCCTCATGTCCCTCTGTGGGCCGTGAGTCTGCCCTCCCTGTCCCTAGTATTTCTGAAGGTGCCCCTGCTCGGGCCTGCTCGGTTGTGACCCACTCCATTAGGCTAGAAGGCCTGCTTCAGCCCCTGCTGAGCTCTTGTTAGAGAGCCAAGGGCTTCCTGCTGCCAGTAGTCCTGTTTTCTTGTTTTTCTGTCTCTTGCTGATTTCCCTTACCTTTTTCCTTATTGCGCTTTCCTCCACTGTGCATCTGAGGGTGCTGTCCGACCGTTACCAGGATGCTCATTGACACCTACGTTTCTCTTCACCTTCGGGTCCACAGTGGCAACCTAACTAAACCAGTCACTGACAGGCTGTGCAGTTAACAATAGTGTACGTTACACAGGCCGTGTCAGCAATATTTTGCCAAGATTTGCTAGTGTGAAGTGGAGAGATGACTCAGTGGTTAAGAGCACATACTGCTGTTGCAGAGGACCTGAGTTCAGTCCCCAGTAGTCATGTCCTGACTGCAGACAATTCTGCTTGCCCATGCATTTGAGAACTCAGTGATGCATGAAAGCGTGGCCTGTCTGTTTGGGGAAGCTGAGGCCACCCGTTAGAAACTGGGAGCCCTATGTTAATTATTATTAGATTCAGAGCCGCAACGTCCTCTGTTGTTTTCCTACTGGCAGTTCCTCTTTTTCTGGGAAGCCGTAGTTTCTACTCCTGAGATGAGGAAGAAACAAAACCCGAGTGTGGAGGAGAAAATCAGGGCATCTCAGTCCAGCTGGCAGGAGCCCCTGGCCCAGCCCCAGTTTTCACAGAGGAGGCGGAGTGACAGAGTGACAGGGTGATGCTTCTGGTTCTGGGTCAGTGGGGGAGGCCTGGCCTGGTGGGATGGAGCAAGAGTGTGTGGGGGTGGGGTGGGGCTGCTCTAGGGAGTGAGAGGGTGAGATGGAAGAGAGTACAGAGTTTCCGGCTCCAGCCTTAGGTGGGCAGGGGATCTCTGCTCATCAAAGACCCAAGGAAAGCCACCCAGCCAGGCTGGTTGTCCAGAGGTCCGGGGACAATACAGGTGTGTGTAGGGAGCTTTTGAGAGCAAGACTGTGCTTTCAGCTCCAAACTCACACAAGACTGGTGGCACATAGCGGGTCCACTGACTGCAGGAAGAGATCTCAGCTGCTCTGAACACCAGGGAATCTCAGTGGAGACAGGAAGGTAGTGTTGACTGATTAACTCTTGTGGAAAGGGCAGGCCAAGCAGGCCGCAGGAGGCTGACAACCAGCAGGACAGAGCGGGCTTGCCCCGTGGGAGTTCTTCAGATGCCGTGTCTGGGCTTTTAGTATTATGGAAAGACATAGCCAAACTTCATTTACGTGAGAACGGGCTAAGCCCAGGGTAAACGTAATGTTACAACTGGGGTGCTCTCAGGGAGCTGTCATGCAGCACGTGGAACACAGCAGATAGGCACTGAGGGCTGCAAGGGAGTTGTTGGAGACTTCAGAAGTCCGTTCTGGCAGATGGCCTTGGACTTCTGATTTACACTTTCTTGCTGGAAGCCCCTTGAGCTGTGAACACTGTCCTAATTTGTTCTCTTTTCTTGGGATAAGCACACGCAAAATCATCTCAGGGGAGGAAAGTGTTTGCTGTGGCTAACAGTTTGAGGGTGCAGTTCGCCATGACAGGGAAGGAGTGATGACAGTGGACGCAGCTAGCCAGTGTGTCTACAGGTGGGAAGCAGAGAGACACGAGTGCTGGTGTTGGCTTAGCTTTCTCCTTTTTCCCTTAAATAAAAAGAAAATCACGGGTTGCTGATTGTGTGTGTGTGTGTGTGTGTGTGTGTGTGTCTGTGTGTGTGTGTGTGTGTAGCATGGTGCACCAAGTGTGGTTCCTAGGGATTGAACTCAGGTCCTCAGGCTTGGCAGCAAGTGCCTTTATCTGATGAGCCATTCTCTTTCCATTTTTATTCAGTCTCGGAGTCCAGCCCAAGGGATGGTGCTACCTACACTCAGGGAGCGTCTTTTCCCTTCAGTTGAACTTCTTTGGAAACACCTCTTAGACACACTCAAAGATGAGTCTTCTAGGTAATTGCAAATCCAGTCAGGACTTACAGCCATAGGTGGTAAAACATCTGATGTGCAACCATTTCCTGTTTCCCAGAGATGCTTCCTTATGCTTCCCGTTTGCCTGGGAAGCTAAAAGTTCCAGTTTCCTACAATCGGATATTTTCCTGTCCTAACCGCTTGGTCCCAAATAAACATGCAGAGGCTTATATATGAATATACATGCTCGGCCAATAGCTCAGGCTTATCACTAACTAGCTCTTACATTTTAAGTTAACCCATATTTCTATTTATGCTTTGCCACATGGCAGTACCTTTATCAGCATGGCATGTTCATCTCCTGCTCCCTCTGCTTCTGGCTGGTGACTCCTGACTCCACCCTTCTCCTTCCCATCATCCTTAGTTTGGTTGACCCACCTATACTTCTTGCCTGGCTACTGGCCAATCAGCGTTTTATTAAACCAGTTTGAATGAAAATTCTTTACAATGTTTCCACAGCATTTCCCCTTTTTGTTTAGTTAAAATAAAAGGAAAGTTTTAATTTTAACATAGTGAGATTATATACAATAAAAACAGTTATCAAGTAAGAATTAGAGTTACAATACCCAGTTTATTTGTATTTGGCAAAATCAGAGAAAATACTCTATTATCTATCTTATCTTTGTGACGCTAACGTTTTGTACCTAATTTATCTTTTATCATAACTAAAGAAAACTATAACTATAACTTTCTAATATTCAACTCCATCAAAGAACCCAGAAGGGTGAAATGTTATCTAATGACAGAGACATCAGGCTATCTGGACAGTCACCCAAAGTTCCTCTGCACTGTTGGGGCATCCATCTTTGGCCTATAGGCCTAGAAAATCTGACAGACTTTCCTGTGAAGCAGGGAATTCTGAAGGACTGTCCTACCTAGTCCTAGCCAAGTTCGGCAGTTGCAAGCCATAGCCCTGTCAACTGTGCCCTTCAGTGATGGGGCATATGCTATCAAATCAGCCTTTGTCCTCTTCACCAGACTCTGTAAAAACAGAGAGAGAGAGAGAGAGAGAGAGAGAGAGAGAGAGAGAGAGAGAGAGAGAGAGAGAGGGAGAGAGAGAGAGAAATATCTACAACCTCCCATGCTCGGGGGCCCAAGTGCCTTTTTTTAGGAGACAGATTTTCTCTGTGTATCCCTGGCTGTCCTGGAACTTGCTCTGTAGATCAGGCTGGCCTTGCACTCACAGAGATCTGCTTGCCTCTGCCTGCTGAGTGCTGGGATCCAAGTGCTCTTACTTTTACTGCTGTGAGCCATATTTGAGTGATGAGAACTGAACTCAGATCCTCTGGAAGAATAGCCAGTGCTCTTAACCACTGAACCATCTCTCCAGACCCTATGTGCATCTTTTTATCTCCTAGGTGACCTCTTTATTTCTATTTGTTTATTTTGAAATGGGTCATTACTGTGTAGTCTTGGCCATTCTGTAACTTGTTATGTTGTCCAGGCTGACCTTGAACTGATAGATACCTGTCCACCTCAGCCTCCCGAGTCTGAGTTCTGGGATTAAAGACGTGTGCCAACAAGTCTATCCTGAACACTTTCTTTATGAATTTCTCCCCTTTTTTGGTTCTCTATGGCTTTTCCATAATAGAAGAAAAAAAATCTGAAAAGCTGGCAAGAGTGGCGTGTGTGTGTGTGTGTGTGTGTGTGTGTGTGTGCGCGCGCGCGTGCGCACATGTGCACATGCAGAGGTCAAAGGTCAATGCAGGTGTCTTCCTCAACTGCCCTCCACCCTATTTTTTGAGACATGGTCTTTCGGTGAACCTGGAGCTCACTGATTCAGCTAAACCGCCTGGCCAGCAAGTCTCAGGGTTCCTCCTGCCTCTCTGCCTTCCCACTGCGTGGCAAACACAGCTATGTTCGGCTTTTTACCATGAGTGCTGGGAATCTGAGCCCAGGTACTCATTCCTTCGTGACAAGCACTTTACTGACAGACCCATCTTCACAGCCCTGTCAGAACAACCTTTCAATTCCCACTCTCCCTTATCAAGGAAGGTCTTTCCTTGGAACAGGCAAGGACTAAGGTCCTCAGGTTGATCAGCAGGCACCTTTACCCACGGAGGCGTCTCGCTGGCCCTAAGTGTCTGTTCTTCTGGGAGACTCTCCAGTGGCTCATGACTCTCTCAAGATACCTCAGTGCTACCACGGGCCCCCTCACTGGCTGTCTGTGGCTTCAGTGACCCTTAGAGGATCCCAGTTTGTATCGGGGAACTCAGTTGTTAGTCCTCGTCTGGCAGAGGCTTAAGCCGTTGGCTTCTTCCTGTCGTTGGCTTCTTTCCGGTCCTGCCTCATTAGATTCCCCCTCCCCGCCCTGCTACAGCCCAAGGCCATTTCCCTGTTGGCCCCCGGCACCAGCTCTTGTCCATAGCCTGGCCTTTCCCGCCCTGCTACAGCCCAAGGCCATTTCCCTGTTGGCCCCCGGCACCAGCTCTTGTTCACAGCCTGGCCTTTCCCTTTACAGTTTCAGCTCCTGACTTTGACTCACTGCAGACGAAAACTTTGGGTCTGCAATTTGTAGAGACTTCCCATATTTGGAGCCTCTGAAGGAAGCTCTTATGTACCCAACCTACTGATGCCTATGGAATTTGGGGTACAGTGAGATGATGTCATATTAGACTTATTTTGTGGACTTTAAATCATATTTGCCTTTGCTAACTCCCATTCTATTTATTGTTATTTATTTATTGATTTTTTCTTTTTTGAGACAGGGTTTTGCTATGTATCTTAGATTGGCCCCTAACTTACTTCTGTAGCCCAGGCTAACCCTGAAATTTATGGCAATCTTCTTGTCTTCACCTTAGGAATGCTGGGATTACAGGCATGTGCCACCACACCAAGCTTCCATTTTGGTTTCAGTTTTTTGCTTTAAAACTGCTTGGTTTTGTTTACAAAATTTTAATTTATTTTTGAGAATTTCAGACATTTATGTAATATGTTTTAGTTTAAATAAACAACTCTAGAAATCAGATTAGGCAAGGAGAACCATACAGCTACACAAACACATATACCTAGACACACACACACACACACACACACACACACACACACACACACACCCAACCAAACAGCCTAATGGAAAGAGCTGGAGACTGGTTTGATCTTTTTGTTTGTATATATATATATATATATATATATATATATATATATATATATATATATATGCACTGTATTCATGCCTGATACCCACAGAGGCCAGAAGAAGGTATTGAATCCCCTAGAACTGGATTATAGACAATTGTGAGATTCCATATGGTGCTGAGAACTGAACCCTTGTCTTCTGGAAGAGCAACAAGTGGTCTTAACTGATGAGCCATCTCCCTGGTTAGACCTTCTTGGTTGGGAGACCTGAAATCTCCCCTTGTTAGCACATATATAGTGACTCACAACTGTCTGTAACTCTATCTCCAGGGGATCCGTTGCTCTCTTCCGGCCCCTGAGGGCATCAAGCATACATGTAGTGTGTAGACATACATTTAGGTAAACACACACACAACAAAATAAAAATGAATAAACTCTTAAAAAAGAATCATCACAATTTAGCTGGAAGAGGGAACTTGTCTGTGCTCCAGTAAATAGCCTCCCACGCCATGCTCGTGCAGGCAACCGTGATTGAACTCAGTGAGTCACAGAACAAAACACAAACAAACAGACAAACCCACGGAAATAAGAGGGGGGCTTGTCAAGAAGGAGAAAAGGGTTTGGTGGGAGTGGAAGTTGAGAGTGAGTAAAGCAAGTGAAAATAAAATACACTATACGCACATGAAATTGCTGAAGAATAATGAACAAGCAAAGGCAGCAACAAGAGAATTGTCACGATTATTCTGCTTCATAGTTGAGAAGACTGGAGGGAAGAAGGATTCCACAACAGGCTCAGAGGCACACTGTTAGCCGATGATGGAAATGGGGGGCTGGCTCAGTGGGTGAAGGTGCTTGCTGCCAAACTTGATGACCTGAGTTGGATCCCCAAGCCCCATGTGGCAGAAGGAGAGAACTGACTTCCGCGAGATGTCCTCTAGTCTCTGTACACACCCCGTGGCATGTGTGCACATAGTAGATAGATAAAGAAATACTGTTATAAAATGTTGGAAACTGGATTGGAGTTGGCGTGATGGGAGTCTCCACCTTGAGTGGTGATCTTGATTCTGCATTAGGTGAACACTTGATAGCTTAAGTAGCACTGGCCTACAGGATGTCAGAACATTGAGTCTGGAGGGATACTGGGATGCTGGGGTGGATGAGGAGGCCTAAAGTCAACCACACAGAGATAATTTCTCAGAGAGACACACGGAGTGTTTATCTCTGATGACCCCAAAGTCGATAGACACAGAAAAGGGAAGCTATGGAGATTGAGGAAGTGTACTAACCAGGAAATGGAGTGGGAAGAACAGGGATTTCCTGGACTGGAGTGTCCACACATAGCAACTGGCTTTCCTGAAGGTTCGGCTGTGAAAACCATGCTTTCTTTAGTGCAGGCTTACGTGGTGGGTCAGCTCATTCTCTGAAGTGGCTCTTGCTCATCTTCCTCTTTTTTTAAACTGGGAAGTAGCTTAGAGTGGAAAGGAAGTAGACGAGAGAAAAACACAGAGGAAAGTGGAACAAGAAGGTGGGTGCCAGGGCTCTGTTACGTACATCTGGATTCCAGCCGGCCACCTGGATTTTCCTAGAGGCAGCACTCAGCAAGGCAGGAGCATGTGGCTGTGCCCAGGTCTGCTCCTTTTCTGCCTTCAAGGTGAGTGGGGCTATGGATCTGTGAACCTAATTTTTCAGAGGGTGGAAGAGGAGGAGTCCTGGGTTCAAGCCAGAAACGAGGAGTCAGCAGAAGAGGGGCAGGGGACACATCCATGCACCCATCTCTTTATCTGTATAATCTGACATTCATCCATGGACTCTACAAACCTTTATTAAGTAGCAACTGCAAGCCTGGATTGTTCTGAATGTTGCAACTGTAAGTAAGTTCCTCAGTTGAGGAAATCCTATTTAAATGAGGCAGTCAAGTAATTTTGTTACAGTGTTGGACCTGCTACAACATGGATCATTCATGTAGAAATAGACTACACCAGGGACCCCCCAGCTTTTCTCTCAGAGGAATGGAAGCTTCATTGAGGCTTCATGGAAGTCAGTCTTGAAGGATGAACAGCTGCCAAACAGAAAAGCAATAATTTACATTTAGTGAAGATAGAGATCTTAAAGATTATGCAAAGTACAGAAGTAGCAATGGCTTTGTCTTACTGGAGTCTAGTTTAAAGAGGTTGGAAAGGTTTGTAAGAAATAATGCATAGACAGGTCTGATAGAGTGTACCTGTAATTACAGCACACAGGAGGCTGAGGCAGGAGGTTTGCAAGTTGTAGGCCTGCCTTGGCTACATAGTGAGATCTTGCCTTTAAAAAAAAATACTTGCCTTTAAAAGATACTTAGGCCAAGCACAGTGGTGTATACCTTTAATCCCAGTACTTGGGAGATAAGGGAAGGGTGGATCTCTATGAGCGGAAAGACTACTCTGGTCTGCATAGTGAGACCCCTGTCTTAAAAAACAGACAAAAAATGAGGGAAACACATTTTTTTATGGGAAATATTTGAGGATGAAAATTAGAGAATATTTCTCATCCTTACAGATGAGATTTTATGGGTTTGTTTTTTTTTATTGTTTTTCAAGACAAGGTTTCTCTGTTTAGTCCTTGTCCTGGAACTCACTCTGTAGACCAGGCTGACCTCGAACTCAGAGATCTGCCTGCCTCTGCCTCCCAAGTGCTGGGATTAAACATGTGTGCCACCACTGCCTGGCTGTTGTTTTTTTATAATGGACCCTCACAGAACATAGAATTTAAAGGCCAGGATTTAAAGGATGACACCAGTTGGATGACTCTGCTCACACAGTTTGCTTTTCTTTTCCTTTTTAAAAAAATTATGTGTGTGCATGTGTGTGTGGTTGTGGGTGGAAATGTGAGGTCACAGGCCAGTTCTGCGGTCAGTTCTCTCCTTCCACCTTTGTGGGGATTCTAGGGACCTAACTATGACAGCTAGGTTTGCACAGCAAGCCACCCAGACGTCTTGATGGCCCCCAAACAGCTTTCTCATGAGTAAAGTGAGAGGAGACTGGGTGACCGCCAAGATCCCTCAGCACCTTCAGGATCTAGATCTTTCCCCAGGAGTTGCTTCACACCCATGTAGTCTCAGCACTTGGGAGACAGACAGGAGGATCAGGAGCTTAAGGACATCCTTAACTACATAGCCAGTTCGAGGCCAGCTTTGGCTACACGAGAGTCTGGTTTAAAACAACAAAACAACAAACAAACAAGAAAACAAAATCTAGATCTTTAGGCTAAGTAAGACAATTAGACGCATAGTGTTATACTTAGGCGGGGCTTGAATTGCCCTCACTGAAGGTGATGATGATGATGGTGGTGGTGGTGGTGGTGGTGGTGGTGGTGGTAATGGTGACAGGGATGAGATGGTGGAGATGGTGACAGTGACGGCGATGATTATAGTAAGAAGGATGGTGAATATGATAATGGTGATGATGATTGTGATGGTGATGATGTACTCTTCACACAATTTGGAGAGGGTGGTGGAGATTTTGTAATTACCTGAGTAGATTGCAGAAACAATGATGTTTGGAGCTGCCTTGTCCCAGATTACAGGAGATGACTATGGGCTGTTGTCACAAGTTTTCCTGTGTCCCGCCTGCCCCACAGCCTCTCAGACAAGTAAACACACAGAGGCTTATATTACTTACAAACTGTATGGCCTATGATAGGCTTCTCACTAGCTAGCTCTTACAACTTAACCCATTTCTATTAATCTATAAGTTGCCACGTGGCCATGGCTTACTGGTATTTTCACATCTTGCTTCTCCTGGTGGTGGCTGGCATCTCTTCTCTGCCTGTGCCTCTCCTTTTCCTGTGTCTGTCCTGGATTTCCCACCTGCCTATAAGCTGCCTTGCTGTAGGCCAAAGCAGTTCATTTATTAACCAATGAGAACAACACATATTCCCAGTATACAGAAAGACATCCCCCAGCACTTCTCCTTTTCTATCTAATCAAAAAGGAGGGTTTTAGCTTTAATATAGTAAAATTATATATAACAAAACAGTTATCAAGCAAGAATTACAGTTACAATATCTAGTCTATTTGTAGAATATGGAAAATATTCTATCATCTATCCTATATTTGTGAGTCTAAAGTTTCATGTCTAATTTACGTTTTATCATAACTCAGGAAAAGTACAATTATAACTATCTAGTCTTCAACAACATCAAGACCCCAGAAAGATAAAATACTACCTAAGTAAACAGGAAGAGCACTGGAAGCAACTTAAAATCTAGAATGACAGAGACAGCTGGCTGCCTGGACAGTCACCCAAAGTTCCTCTGTAATATTGGGGCATCAGTCTTTAGCCTATATGCCTAGAGTCTCAGTCACTTTTCCCTGTGTCCTGTAGAATGTCTGGCAGTCTCCTTTGCAAAGCAGGAAACTGAAGGACCATTTTGCCTTGTTTTGCTAATTCAGTGGTCATTTTCCTATGGGTCCTGTATGTCCAGTTTATACAACATATTATCAGCAGTCCAGGCAAGAGCAGTTTCTTGCTCAAATGGCTATTTTTGTCAAGAAGAAGATAAACTCCATATGGAGTGTCTTCGATGCCCATCCTCCTCTTGGAAGTAATTGATGCTGCCAGGAGCAGACGTGTCTCTCTGTCCAGAAAGTCTAATTTTTAAAAACATTTTAAATGCCATATTCTGTAGGTTTTTAAAGTCTTTGAAGATTATTTACCTAATCGAAATATATTTATATATGCCTAGAAAACTTAACTAACATGACTATAAGTTTGATTATCATAGATGACTATCTTTACATGGCTTTTTTATATTATTCTTATTGTCTCTTTAAATACTTTATTTTAAAAATCTATTTCTTTATATAACTGTCTATCCTCCTTTTCCTCTCTCTTCCAAGCCTATGTACATTTTTACACACATTGTAAACAGTTTATTCCATCTGAATCTGTCTCATTGTGAATCTATAATCCTTCTCTGACCAGGAGAGATTTTAAACTGCTAAGCTGCATGGCTAGGACCAGCAGCCCTGGCTGCTAACTCTGCCCATGTCAGCTTTTCAACATGGCGGGGGTACCCAGGAGAGTTACGCTTATCCTGCTAACTCTGAGGTCCATGCTACCATCAGGGAGCAGCAGCTGGCCCATAAACCCTTTTTGTCTGTATAAGTAAAAGCCCAATCCACTGTGCAATGCACTGTGCAGCTTGGAGACTCCACTGTGTACTGCAGCGGGAATCTGCCATGCTGCTTAGCTTATGGTGGCTGGTGGCCAGCTCCATCTCACAGGCAGCTGTTGGGAGACAAGTCTCTGTGCTGCTACTAGCATGAGACTGTGAGACTAGGAAGCCTAGTGTGGCTCCATTACTGTGCATTCAGAATCTTTAAGCTTTCTTAGGTCTTTGTGGATCAATGCCCAATGGTGAGCACCAAATGTAGCCAGAAGTTTTCCTGTGTCCTGCCTGTCCTGCAGCCTCTCAGACAAGTAAACACAGAAGCTTATATTACTTACAAACTGTATGGGCTAATGGCTCAGGCTTCTTGCTAGCTAGCTCCTATAACTTAACCCATTTCTTTTAATCTATAAGTTGCCACGTGGCCATGGCTTACTGGTATTTTCACATCTTGCTTCTCCTGGTGGCAGCTGGCATCTCTTCTCTGCCTGTGCCTCTCCTTTTCCTGTGTCTGTCCTGGATTTCCCGCCTGCCTATAAACTGCCTTGCTGTAGGCCAAAGCAGTTCATTTATTAACCAATGGGAAAGGCACATATTCACAGTATACAGAAAGACACCCCCTAGCAATGGGCTTTTCCCTTCTTTATAGTAAATGGCAGCTTGAAGTCAGATGGGATGAGAATATTGACACCACAGTAATCAGTAAACACCATGAAGCAGGACCACTCCTGCTTCTTTGGGTAAGCTTGTTTACATTTGACAAAATTACCCAAGTGCTGCAGTTCAGTGCAGTTAACTGAAAACAGGAACCCTTTTCATTCATCCTCAGGAGCTAGCTGGCCTCACCACCCGACCCATTCACCTTTTCACCAAGGGTATATTGGCACCTGGGCAGGCAAGTGCTCATGCCTAGATTTCAACTTAGAAGCAATTTGTACTGACAAAGTGCACTCTCCTGCATCTCAGCCCTGGCATCCCGCCCACCCTCTACTTTCATACCCTCCTCCGCCTGCTTCACACCCCCTCCACCGCTGCACCCACCCAAGGCTGTAAAGACTGTTTGGGAAAAGGCAGGCATTTTATATTTATGGAAGAGACTCACAAGGGTTTATTTTGTGAATGTGAGAATGAGGAATGAAAAAGGATAGAAAGAAAGACAGAAGGGACAATTCCAGAGCAAGTTGGGGAGAGGCAAAGAGAAAGGAAGTGGTTTCTGATAGAAAACCAACAGAAATAGCCAGGCAGGGTGGCGCACACCTGTTGGCACACACACAAGAGGATTGTGAATTTGAGGACAGCTTTGGCTTACCAGAGAGACCGTGTCTGAAGAAAAACGAGGAGGAGGAAAGAAAGAGAAAGAGAAAGAAAAAAAACAACAACAAAAATCAAAATAAAACAAACAAAGCTAGGGCCAGTGGGATGGCTCACGGGAGAAAGTGCTTGCCACACGAGCCTTGAGTCTGGTCCCTGGAGCCCACAAAACGGAAGGAGAGAACTGACTCCCTGAAGTTGTCCTCTGACCTCTATGAATACTGTGCCCCCCACCAATAAATAAACAAAAAGTTAATGAGAAACTAGAACTTCTTTTTTAAATGTATTTATGGATTTTACTTCTGGACGGTAGTTTCCCCTCCCGTCTCTCCTCCCAGCCCCTCCCCATATCTCCCCTCAGTACCCCTAATCCACTCCTCTTCTGTTTCTATTCAGAAAAGGGTAGGCCTCCCAAGGATATCAACAAAACATGGCATATCAAGTTGCATTAAGACTAAGCACCTCCCCATGTATTAAAGCTGGGCAAAGAGACCTAGTATGAGGAATAGGATCTCAAAAGCCAGCAAAAGATTCAAAGACAGCCCCTGCGCCCACTGTTAGGAGTCCCACAAGAAGACTAAGCTACACAACTGTTACGTATATTCAGAGGGCCTAGGTCAATCCCATGCAGGGTCCCTGGTTGTTGGTTCAGTCTCTGTGAGCCCCTATGAGTTCAGGTTGGTTGATTCTGTGGGTTTTCTTGTGATGTCCATGACCCCTTGGGCTCCTACAATCCTTCCTCCTTCTCTTCAGCAGGATTCCCCAGCGCAGCCTAATGTTTGATTGAGGGTCTTTGCATTTGTTTCTATCACTTGCTGGATGAAGCCCCTCTGATGACTGTTGGGCTAGGCACCAATCTATGAATAGCAGAATATCATTAGGCATCATTACATTGACATTTTATTTTTCACTGGTCATGTCTGGTTCTATTCTAGGTCTCTGGGCCATTCAGTCTCTGGGTCCTGGCCCTCCAGGGAGAAACTAGAATTTCTATTCATTATATATTTTATAGTCCACACTTTCAATTTTGTAATGTTATTAGAATTTTATTTGATTGACATGATGATTGCACACACTATGGGGTACAATGTGTTATTTTGATGTATGCACACATTTTGCAATGCTCAAATCAGTACTGGCATTTATCAAAACATGAATGAGCCTGAGGACATCATATTCAATAAAATAACGCTCTGGGTTTGATACCTCATGCCTGTGATTTCAGCACTCAGGAAGCAGAAGGAAGAGGATCTTGAGTTCAGGGCTGATTTCAGGGCTACAACAGTGAAACGCTATCTCAAAAACAAAAACACAAAAGGCATTTCTGTCCTGGCCCTGTTGCTATGTAGTGGAGAGGCAGGTTCCCTCCTGCAAATTCTGGAAGGTTCTTAGGTTTGATTAGATCAGTAGCTACCAGAGTCCTGGCCTGAGGCTTGAGGTGCCCCCCTGGCTGCATGGAGGTGCTGAGAGCGCCACCATGACCTGTTGCCTGGTGGCGAGGAGCCTGGAGAGAGAAGGCAATCCCCATCCGGAGCCATGAACGTTGTACAAATGCTCAGATTGGAATTTGGGTGAAATTGCCGAATGGTCTGGTTCCCCAGACTCCTGTAGCCGGTGCTGCTGCGTGCTCAGCTGACTCAGGCTCTCACTCCACACAAAAGATGTTGCTCAACGTTCACCTTCACTCTGTCATTCACTGTCTTCCAGTGGAGATGACACCAAGTCCATCTAAAATGCTCAGTTCAGCAAATGTGGCTTTGAAACAGCACAAGAACTTCCAAAGATGACTCACACAGAGCCTTCTCTTTGAGAAAACATAATTTGAGTAAGATTTTGTTTTTAGGGTTTTTTTTTTTTTGCTTTTTTGCTTGTTTTTTGTTTGTAGACCAGGTTGGCCTCAAATTCACAGAGATCCCCCTGCCCCTGCCTCCTGAGTGCTGGGATTAAAGGCATGCATCAATATGCCCAGTGAATTAAATAGTTTTTAATGGAAAAACTAATAAAAGAAGCAATAATTAAAGTGCAGAATGTTGAGTACTGTGTGCTTTCAGCAGCCCGTGGAACCCACAGTAGATGATCTCATCAGGACCGTTAATACCATTTAAGCCTATGAGCCATTTGTGAATGAGGCAGAGAAGGCAGCAAAGTCCCCATTTTACAGACACACAGTAAGAGGCACTTAAAGGAGACCCCCACGCTCAGCGGGGGTTCCCTCCTGAACCCAGGATTAGGCACAAACACCTGTTTTCATAGAAAGATCCTTCATTAAGTGGGAAAGAAAAGTTAAAGTGGCTGCTTTCTGACTCAGGCAGAAAACAGCAGCAAATGACCTTGACGGTGTCATTTTTAGGAGGAGAAGAAGGGAGGTCTGTTAGAATGGGCTGGGATGTGGTGGTAAAGGAGATGGGTGATGAGGGAGAAGGGAAGGGGATGATGGAAAGGGGGAGGGGAATTTGTCCTGGGGGGACAAAGGACTGCCTCTGGATAGAGGGGAGACAGATGTGGTACAGAGGCCAAAGGCGACTTATAAAGGTAAAGGGGGAAACCCTGTGTTAGGATGAGGTATTTAATTTTAATTGGGGTGTTAATTAGGTGAACTAAAGGGAGCTTTGATTGCTAGACCTTGGTAGTCAGCCTCAGGAACTCTTACCACTGGCTACGGAAGTGTCTAGAATCAAGACAAGCTTGTATGTTCAAGAACCAGCTCAGGATGCTTCCTGCTGGCTGTGCTGCTACGATGTATTAGTTTTCTTGATGCTGTAACAACTGGCAAGAAGCAACTTTAGGGAGGAAGGGCTTAGCTGGGCTTGGAGTTCAAGGGAATAAGGTTTAGCAAAACTATTAGTAGACCTAAAGCTACCTTTGTCTTTTGTTTGTTTGGTTTTGGTTTTTCAAGGCAGGGTTTCTCTAAGATACCACTTTCTTGGGCAATGTGAGGAAAGGAATGAAACCTCACCCAAGGGCAAGTTCAAGCCTTAAGCCTGGGCCATTCCTACTTTAACACTAAATATCTATATATGAACGGAATGCCAACTCTATGACAGCAGCCTTTACAGCAAATACTGATTGTGCTGGAAAGTTTTCATTTGCTGGTGAGAGGCTCCAATCAGACTCTAGGACAAGGAGGCTCCACCACCTTCTCATGTACCCATAACTTCCCTTTCTTTCTATACTGCCCATGTACCCCTAAAGTCTCAGTTTACCCCCAATAAATCTATAGGGTGCCCCCTTTCTACTTCCAGAAATATGTCAACTATCAGCCTGAGCCATGTAGGTGGTGCTGGATGCTGGTGTTTGTGTCCATTCCGGTGTGTGCGATTTTCCTCCATCTTCAAAATAGAGTCAAAAGCTACTTGCAAAGGGCAGTCTTGGGACTGACTAGGACTCCGTGGTTAAGAGCACTTGTTGCTCTCACAGGGGACCCAGATTTGGTTCCTAGAACTTACATGGATGTTCACAACCATCTGTAACTGTAGTTCCAGGGATCCTCTTCTGACCTCTGAGGGCGTGCATGCCTCACATAAAATAAAATGTAAAAATCTTTAAAAAAAATAGAGTCTTGCTGGGTGGTAGTGGTGCATGCCTTTAATTCCAGCACTTGAGCAGCAGAGGCAGGGGAGCTCTGTGAGTTCAAGGCCAACCTGGTCTACAAAGTGAGTTCCAGGACAGACAGAGCTGTTACACACAGAAACCCTATCTTCAAAAAAACCGAATATATATTTTATATTATTAATTTATTTAATATATATTAAATATATTATATTTAATTTAATATAATATATTAATATTTATTTATTTATTTATTTATTTATTTATTTATTTATTTATTTATTTATTTATTTATATAGTCTCTCATGGCAAGACACAATCTGGAAAAATATATATATATATTTTTTTACTGCTCCAGTCAATGGAAGGGGACTTTATTTGGTCCCGGGGTCATGGGCCAGGTACGTGGTATGGCCGCACTTCTTCTTGCGGCAGTTGACCACACGGGGGTGCAGGCGTGCATAGCACTTGCGGCAGATCATCTTGTCACAGTTGTACTTCTAGGCGAGCTGATGAAGGGACGGCTTGATGATGCCACCACGCAGGCGCAGCACCAGGTGCAAGGTGGACTCTTTCTGGATGTTGTAGTCCGACAGGGTGCAACCATCCTCCAGCTGCTTGCCGGCAAATATCAGCCTCTGCTGGTCTGGTGGGATGCCTTCCTTATCTTGGATCTTGGCCTTAACATTCTCGATGGTGTCACTGGGCTTGACCTCAAGAGTGATGGTCTTGCCCGTCAGGGTCTTCACAAAGATCTGCATGTTGGCGTCTGCTGCTCCACCGCCTCGTTGAAGAGAAAGAGCTGGAAAAATATTTTAAACAATACGAAGTAACATGTCAGGGCACACACACACAACCTGGTCACAATAATGGAGTAAATCAGGTTTTTTTGTTTGCTTTGAGATGGTCTGCTACATAGCTCAGGTTGGCTTGAAATTCATTATGTAGATGAGGCTGACTTCAAACTCAAAATCCTCCCATCTCAGGACCCTGAGTGCTAGGAAGGCTCTACCACATGCAATTTAGAAGTTAAACTTTTAAAGAGCAAGTTTGGCATGCAGAAGATTCCAGAATGCAGAGGTATGAGTCCAAAGGAAGTGATTTGCATATAACCTAACTTTATGCCAGCCTTGACTTCACTTAACCAGTCCCTAAAGGCAGATTTCCTGTGTGGTCACTTGGTGCCTAGTGTCCACTGGGGACAGGTTTTTATTTGTCTCTCTGCCACTGTCTCCAGTCCTTTTGGTTCGGGTCCCAAGTCCAAATGTCCCTCCTGGTCCTCTTCCTGGATCTCCCCATGCTTCAGGGAAACTTACTTCTGGGCCCATCAGGAAGGAGGTCTTGACTCAGGCTTATGTTTTCCAGGCTGTCTGTCTCTGACGGGCCCTGGCTCTGTGTCTGGCTACGTGGGAGGCTCTCTTCATGTGCAGTGTCAATATGGAAAATCATACAAGAACCATCTTAAATACTGGTGTCGAGGACAGTACGACACAAAATGTAAAACTATTGTGGAAACCAAAGGAAACGGGGAAGAAAAGAAGAATGGCCGAGTGTCCATCAGAGACCATACTGAGAACTTCACCATGACAGTGACCATGGAGAACCTCAGCGAAGATGACGCTGGATCTTACTGGTGTAAGATTCAAACTTTCTTTATCTGGGATTCATGGTCACGTGACCCAGCTGTCCTTGTAAAGGTACATGTTTTCCCAGGTAAGACTATCCTGGCTCCAGTCACAGAGCTTTTAGGAAGGGTCTGTGCTTTGGACATGGGTGGGCATTGTCTTGAAGCGTGCCTATGAATATTGCCCTCATCTCAGTTGGGCTGGGGAGAGTGTGGTATAGACATGGAGAGAGAGATGACTGACCTTTCAGCTATAGGAGGGGCGGTTGAGATATAGGTCACACAGATGGCCCAACTCCTGATGTCTCTAAGAGGAGCCAAGAGACAATTTAATTCCTCCTTGGTGTTGCGTTAAAGTGATCTTTAATTGTTCCCATATGAAAGATGCATGAGAACCTTCCACGGTCTCTGGGAGGATCCTTGGGCCACAAGCTGAGCTGTGTTCCTTCACTCTCTCTCCTGGACTTCTCACCAAGCAGGGGGAACCCTGGAAGACCTCTCTGCCCTCCCTCAGGCAGAGTTAGGGATGGGAGGAAAGTGGGAGATGACACATAGGGCCAGTCTTTTGGTAGCAAGGCCCCTTCAGCCCTTGAGAGCCCCACCCAGGATATAGTTTAAAGCACTTCTCAAAACCCTCTGTGAATGTATGGTTCTGTGTGATGTCAGATCCACGCAGACACTCATTTAGTGCAGGTTTGGGATCAAGCAGTGACCTGACGTGTATCTTTATCTCCAACAGCCACAACTGCCGTGGAGACCACACTCCCAGCAACAACTCCCACCCTCCCACTAGTGAATACTGGACAGATGAGGATTAGCACCACCGAGCTGTTCTTCCTCCAACTATGGTAAGGGTCCAAGGCCTGGAGAGAGTCAGGAGCTGTAGGATTCCGGGGGTCGGCAGTGTCACCCACATTGAGGAAACCTTACTATTGAGTGATATTTCCTCCCACTCTGATCTCAGCTTCCACATTCTCCAAGCCTGCATGTGGATGCCAAGTGTGGAGGAGGCTTCGAGGGACAAGGCTTGAGGCAGAGTCTGTGTTTGGTAGATTCACAGACCTTTCCCATTCACCCCTCTCTTTTCTATCCATCCCCACCAGACTCTAAACTTGGAGTCCTAGCTCTGTGTAGACTCTTCAAAGGTCATCGTTGAAGGCCAGGTTGGTGACTCAGTGGGTAAAGGCACTTGTCATCTTTGTTCAGTCTCCGAACCCCACAATAAACAAATAGATGTAAAGGTCTTTGTTCAGCTGGAGTTCTTGCTCCCAGGAGCTGTTCATGAGGAGCAGGCCCAGCTCGAGGCTGAAGTTTTCAGTTGTTCTTCCTCCTCTCCCAGAGGTACTCAGAAAGGGCCGTGATGCCTGTGCTGGCTCGTCTTATATCAGCTTGACACACAAACTAGAGTTAACTGAAAGGAGGGAACCTCAATTGAGAAATTCCTCTATAAGACATGGCTATAGGACATTTCTTAATTAGTAATGGATAGGGGAGGGCCCAGCATGTTGTGGGTGATGCCACCCTTGGGATGGTAGTCCTTGCGTTCTATAAGAAAGCAGGCTGAGCAAACCATGGGGAGCAAGCCAGTAAGCAGCACTCCTTCATGGCGTCTGCATCAACTCTTGCCTCCAGGTTCCTGCTGTGCTTGAGGTCCTGTCCTGACTTCCTGTGGTGATAAACAGCAATGTGGAAGTGTAAACTGAATAAACCCTTTCCTCCCCAACTTGCTTTTCAGTCATGGTGTTTTGTTGAAGCAATTGAAACCCTGACTAAGACAGTGCCTTTAGGCCCTGAGGGAGGGAAATTCAGGAGAACTAGTTTCAAGAAGTCAACTGGAGACTGGAAATGTAGCTAAGTTGCTACAATGCTTGTCTAACATGCACAAATCCCAGGGTGCGACCCCCAGAGCTGCATAGATTGGGTGCTGTAGTGCACATCTGTAATGTGCGTTAGGGAATTGACCTCAGAAGACACAGCAGTTCAAAGTTGTAACTATGTCAGGAAGCCGGCCTGCACTGTGTGAGATCTGCCCCACCACTAATAACATCAATTAATAACTGGAAGACAGTAGGTAGCCCTGGGCCTTGCTTCTAGTAAACTGTGTCTACCTAGAACCCTTTCCTCTCTTCACTAGTCACCTCTCAACAAGAGACGTGGGGGGAAGGGTGGTGGGACCACAAGGGCAGACTTCCTTGAGTAATTTCCTAGTTTGATTCTGGGTCATTTGGGCTTTTGAGGAAATGTGGGACGAGACAGATGGGTCCTGGAACCTCCCCTTGAACTCATTTTCCATCCCCACATGCCCACAGGTCCCTGCTCAGCAGCATCCACTTCCAGGTCCTGGTCTTCCTGAAGCTACCCCTGTTTCTGAGCATGCTCTGTGCTGTCTTCTGGGTGAACAGGCTTCAGAAGATCCCTGGGGGAAATTTAGAGTGAACTGCCCAAGAGCTATGAAGTGAAGCATCCCAGGAATGTTCTGGGAGGGACTCAGCCCTGCAGACTGGATGAGAGACACACTGGACTCTGGATTGATTCTGCATGGAGGCAGCAGTGCCTGGATTCTGGACTTCACTATTCCCATGTCTTAAGGGAGGGTCCTGGTTATCTGAGAGTCTTAGAAATCAGACTCCTGTGGAGTCCTCAGCATGAAGAGGGAACAAGGTTGGGACGTACTTTTAATCCCAGTGTTGGAGAGGCAGAGGCCAGTGGCTCTCTGTGAGTTCAGGGCTAGCCTAGTTTACATAGTGAGTTCCAGGACAGCCAGAGCTATATAACAAGACTCAGTCTCAAACATCCTCCATTGACCCAAAAAAGGGAACAAGACTCCCCTGAGCCCTGTCTTGGAGGTCCTCCTTTCCCTTCTCCAGATTTCTTGGTTTCTGCTCTCATGTCAGCTCCAAAGGGTAAGAATCCTCTAGAAGGTTCTTGAGCACCTCTAGCCCCCTTGATCTCTGTGACATAAAAGCATCTCAGGTCATTGTCTCTGATGGCAACAATCACCTCCTTCCTACAGAGAAGAGTTTCCCGAGGAACACATCCCTCATAGATTTGGATCACAGGCCATGTCCCCTCTTCTAGAACAATCCCAGAGGATTTGGCTTCTGACAGAGCATCTTCATGGCCCACTTTCTCAAAAACACAGCTTTTCTTTTAAACCTCATCTGATCCTTATAGCTCACATGATCTTGAAGCCTCCTTATGTCCCATGAGCAGAGAGCATGCGTCAGAGTTCAGCACATGCTTGGCTGGGCTGAAAATAGCCAGCTTGAAAGTGAAGTTCTGTGGTTACTCAGATCAGCAGGAGAGAAAGGTGATGAGTGCTCCGGATGTCACTCTGTATTTCCTAACCCAGGGGTCTCCTGTGCATAGTACCAACTTAGGGTCCATCTTTGTTCACTTTAGAAACTGGCTGAGACCACCTTCAGAATAAAGACAGATATTCAAAGACAGATGCAGGGCCAGTGGTGAGGAGATATCATATCATCTGGGCATCCACTGGACATCCTCAGCTCAGAAAAAGGCCGATTTGTTGAATGCTTGTCAATTTTCTTCCTTGATGTTCTTTGCAGGGGGGCCTCACAGGGTTAGCTACAAGTGTCACCATCTCCATTAACTCAGGCATTCATGTCAGACCTCTTTCTCCACCCTCAGGCTCAGGTTTGCCTTGAACTAGTGATGCCCATTTCCACAGAGAGGACATATTTATAGGAACATCGTAAGTGAATGTAAAGACCCAAGGGGGTAACTCTCCTAATGATAGTTCTCCATGGAAGCTCTGCCCACTGACAGAGCACACCACGGACATAGTTTCTTAGAGTGAGGCCTGTCTGTCAGTCCAGCATAGTGAAGATTTCCTTCTAACAGTTCAGATGGAGTGTATGGATTCAGCATCAACCCTTGCTTACATTTTCCTTCTGAACATTGGATACACTTGAGCATACCAAGATCCTGGATGTAATATAGGAGAGTTTTCCTGGCCAGTGGTGTATCATCTTCAAGGAAGAGTCAGAGAGTGGTGGGTCTAAGTGTAAGATGGGAGTAACTGCTGGACGTGGGAAAGAGAGGGGTGGGCTTGGATGATGCGGAGCCTAGTTTTTCTGTGCATGACTGCATTACCAGACAGAGGGTGTCAACTAGGAGTCTAGAGGCATGGGCTAGCAGAATGTTGAGGGCTGGAGAGGAAGGAACAGGGAGAGATTAGCTGGTGCCCAGAGGTAGGTGAAATCACCAGGTGAGCTTCAGGACCAAGAACAGAGCTCTGGAGGCGGGAGGTGAAGCCGCTGAGGTAGGCGTTCAGGACCAAGGACAGAGACCAGGGAGGCTCTTAAACCACGCCAAACATAACTGTTTCAAGGCAGAAGGTAGTGTAAAAAGGCAGAAGTGAGCTAGGATGAAGGGCCACTGAAGTCGACATGCACAGTTACTGGACCCTCTAGAGACCTCGTGCCTATAGTGCACAAGTCCTGTGACCCTTTCTTTCAGCTTCCCCTAGCAGGGGTGCGCTGTATGTGTGTAGTGAGAGGTGTCGGCACATTGTGAGCTGCATTGCAGCTTACTCAGTTCTCAACAGTTTTCACATGTGTTCATTTACATGTGTGTTTAACTATACACTGTTGTCCCATGTGTACATCCATGTAATGACCATCACGGTCAAACCAGAGAATTGCTTCATCATCACAAAACCTACTTCATGTCAGTCTACCCCACGACTGTCCACTAGAGACCACTAATGTGTTCTCCAACTCCGGTTTTGTCACTTTGAGAATGTTCTGGAAATGGAAGCATTTCAATGTCATATTTTGAGATCAGCTTTCCTCCCCGCTTGGTAAGTTACAATGGTTCTGGGATCCATACAAGTAGATGTACTTAGAAATAATTCATTCCTCTTTATTACTGGGTGAGATTCTATCGTAAAATGGAATAAATTCACAATAGTTTAACTACTTGTTCACCAGAGTATTTAGGTCCTTTCCATTACAAATAAAACTGTTATCCATATTCATACATATTTTCCTTTATATGATCATGCATTTTTATTTCTCCAGTGTGTATGCTTGCACAACTACTAAGATATATAGTGAGTTTATGTTTAGTTTTCTAGTAAATAACTGAACTATTTGTAAAAACAAAACAATCAAACACATTTCAGTGAAGAATGTGTGACATTTCCTAGAGCCCAGGGAGAGATGGTGCCACCAAAAGATGGGTTCTGGTCCAAGGACAGAGCACCCACAGTGCAACTTACACAGACAACTAATTTCCCTTAAATTATTGTGGGCAAACCAGAACGTGTCTGTTAGTCTATGCAGAACCTCAGATGATAGTCTGTGACCTCTGACTAGAGGATGGAGACTTCAGAGCTGTGGATGTATGCCTGGGGCCATATGGTGCTCCCAGCAGGCATGGGAACTGACCTAAGGTGCACAGATGGGCCTTCAGGAATGAGATGGGGACCAGTCAGCAGGGCAGATTCAGCTCTTCTGCCTGCCTTGTGACTGGGGCCCTCGGTGTCACACCTTCAGGTCTTGTTGTTCTTTTATTATTTTTTATAAATGACAATTTTAATTTTTTATATATAAAAGTTGATGAAAACCCATTGCTAGTTCTATTACAACTGAACATTTCAATTAAAAAGCATAGTAAATATACTTATTGAATACCATTTTCTAAAATACAGCATTAAAACATCTAACATGCTTGTTTAATTTCAGTACAAAGGATTCAAGACCAAGTATGCATGTTACATGCATCACAGTTAGATTACAAATGATCATCGTCATCATCATCATCATCATCTTCAAGTTTTCTTTTCAGCGCATTTGCCGACTCATTGGCTGCATTTTGTGATACCATATTAGTAACAATAACAATGTTTTTGGATCCATTTAATGATGGGTTAATAGAATGTTCTGAACTGCTGATATTGCAGGAATTAAAGCTTTTAAAGCAGAAGACTGAGGAGCAGGCATCTGTACTGTAAACCTTTGCCCTGTGAGGGACACTGGCATGCCTACTTTAGTTGAGACAGTTGAGTTGGAATAGAGTGCCTAGTGTGGGAGTACTTGGTCTGCTAGAAACTGAGCCAACACTTCACAGTGGAACTGTTACTCCTCTTGCCTTTTTTTTTTTTTTTTATAAAGACTGTAGTTTGGGGCAATTAAGCAATATCTATCAGGTGGCAATCGAGGACCTGAGTATGGCTTGCTCAATGGCAAAGGGATTTGATTTCTTTATCTTGCAACATCTAGTAAAAAAACCTCTCACAGGAGAAGTGAAAGACTGGTTTTCAAGGGAGAAGTGAAAGACTGGTCTGCACAGGACTGGAGTGCCAACCTCACATCATTTGCATCAACAGTCGCCTTCTTAGCATGACTTGAATAAATTTTAGCATCATCTAGAATTGTGGTCACATATCTATTGGAAGGCAAACTCCAACATCTGATTTATAACTCTTGGCTCATGTTCTGCAGTCCCCATGTCCTTCAGGATTTGTGCCATCATCTCTGCATCTTTCGGCATGCTCTTGGGAGAAGCCATCTTGCCAGACTCCATGATATCAGGTGGCCAGACTTGTTGAGCTAAATCACCCACATTAATGCACTTCAGTCCTGATCTTGATGCAAATTATTTGCCTCTTGTGGCTTTTCCAACCCCTGGTGTACCAGTGAGCAGGAAGTTTCATAGTCTTTCTTTGCACACAGCTGGTGCCTTGGCTCACACTCCCAACACACTTGCCAGGGAGGAACCAGAGAGACTTCTTGTTCTTATAATAAGCAATGAGATGGGCCTAGATTAAGACCCCTTTCTGTAGCAGTTTAATATCCTGGTTTCAAATTCTTTTAAACTTCCATTACTCATCGGGATCAATTTTCCTTTGCCTTGAACTGGGTGGTCTGGGACAGCTGCAGCCAGTAGATGGCAGTGTGGCTCTTAATCTCTTCTTCAATCAGCATCTTGTGGACCTCAGCCTAGAGTTTTTAGAACTGCCTACATTCAGGGTTGGTTGTTCCTCTTCATTCAAATTTCTCTGTACACACCCTCACAGACACACCTACAGGGTAGACTCCTGGGTGATTTCAAAGCCAGTCAAGCTGAAAATGAAGATTAATCACCATAAACACACCCCCCTCTGTGTGTGTGTGTGTGTTTAAAATTTCCTTCCATGAATTTGATACCAGACATACACTATACCTATGTCTATTGACCATTACAACTTGTCCTCTGGATTTAAACTAACTGCAGATTCCCAATACTTGGGAGGCTCACACTGGAGAGAGTTTGAAGACAACTTGGGGTACACAGCAAAACTCTGTCTTATAAAAACAAAATAAGGGGTTGTGGATTCAGCTCAGTGGGTAGAGTGCTTGCTGGCATTCGTGAAACCTTGGGTGCAGTCTTCAGCCCCTCATAACACTGAACATGGTGGTGAATGCCTGGAATCCTAGCACTTTGGTGCTGGAGGAAGGAGGATCAAGGCAGATTGAGTGACATGAGACCTTGCCTCAAACCCAAACTCTCCCTTTCTCTGAGTGAACACCTGTGGCCCCAGTAGCCATTGTGACAGGTGTCCCTGACCAGAGAAATCGCTGCTCTGAGTTCATAGCAGTGCTGCCCCAGGCTGAGCCTTTAGCAGTGCCCCTCACCACCCTGGGTTAGCCTGGGCTGCCTTGTGCTCTCTTGTTACTGCAGACAACCTGCCTTTGGTTGCTCTCCTCTCCCATGATTCCCTGCACTCACATGTGTACTGGGTGAGCAGAGGGGTTTGCTGTGTTCTGTAGTTTACATCTGTCTCTACTGTCCTGTCTATCTGCCTCTCCCTTTAAGAGTCCCACCCATCTTTTAAGTTCAGATACAGCCTTGAATCTATGCAGCAGAGGAAGTTCCCTCTTTATCCAGCTGCATCACACATACGATGACTTGGTCTCAAAGACTGACATTCTCTTTCTCGAAACATGCGAAAGTGAGAAGTTGTCAAGGAAGTAAACGAGAGATACCTAGAGGAAATTCAGGCTGAGCTTCGAGTTCTTGCAGGGTGTTGGCATCTGTCACCACCACAGCCAGGAGAGGAGACAGGACCATGTGGCTGTTCCCTGCTCTGCTCCTCTTCCTCCCAGGTAAGTAGCTGGGGCTTTAAGACATCACAGAGTCAGTGGTGGCACAGGACACAGAGTCTGCCCTGGGTTAGGGAAAACAGGAAGGGCTAATTCATTCACCAGATGCTTACTCCCTAAATAAAAGGCAAGTCATTGGCATCTGGTGGATCCTATGGGTGCTGCAGGAAAACAAAAACAAAACCAAAATTTTAAAGAACCTTGCAGAGTGTGTTTCTCAATCCCAATGCTCGACAAAAGTGGTTGAGTCCATGGACAAACTAATTCTTTTAAAAATACATTTATAGTTTTATTTTTGTCACTTTGAGATAAGATCTTATGCAGCCTAGGATGACCCAGAACTTGTGATTCTCTGGCCTCCACCTTCCGAGTGTTGGGATTTCTAGCATACACCTCCATTTCCAGTTCCATTCGGATTTTTAATTGACACAGTAATTAAACATTTATAGGAGTGTAGTAGTGCATGCTCTAATGCCAGCACTGAGAAGACAGAGGTAGGTGGACCTCTGTGAGTTCAAGGCCAGTCTGGTCTACACAGGGAGACCTGTCTCAAAAAGAAAAAAGAAACTGATAGATTTAATGTCATATTTGCATGTGTGTATATAGGATGTGACGTTCAGATCCGGGTAGCTCACCATCCACCACAGGAGTCTGTCATTTCTTTGTACTAGAAGCATTTGAAATCTTCTCTATGAAGTAATTTGAAATATTGAATTGTCAACCATATTTCTCAGCTGTGTTGTACAACTAGACGTTGTCACTCTCACCAAACGACACCCAACATCCTAAGCTCTCTCTCTGTCAACCTTTCCCTGGCACCCTTCCCAGGCTGATAACCACTATTCTGTTCACTACTTCTTTGAAGTAACCTTTTGTTCTTTATGAAAAAAAAATCTGTCTGTGGGGTGTATGCATGTGTAAATGTTTAGTGTGTGTATGTGTGTGCTCAAGTACATATGTGTGGGTGCACACACATATGTGGAAGCCAGAGTTTAACATTGGGTACCTTGTTTGTTGAGACAGGGTCTCAAATTGAACACAGAACTCACTGATTCACCCGATCAGTCTATGTGTCCAGTGATCCCCAGGGATCCTCCTGGTTCTGACTCCCCAGCTCTGAGGGCTACAGACTCACCCCACCTCACCTGGCTTTTCCCATGTGTTCTGGGATTCTGAACTCAAGTCCTCCTGCTTCAGCAGCAAACACTTTACCAATCTGTCCATCTCCCCGTCCCCTAGACCCAGAGAATAACTTTTTAGCTTCCACTTATAAATAGAAATGTGTGGTAGTGTCTTTCTGTGTCTGGTTTATTTCACTTCCTCCAATCCCATCCCTGGCTGCAAATGACGGAATTCAATCCTTTTACAATGCTGTTCCACTGCATTTATGTATCACACTTTATTATCCATGCATCCACATCAAGGCTGATCCTGTGCCATGGCTGTTGTGAATCTGCTACAGAAAACACAGGGGAAGGATCACTGCAGTAACTCACTAATTCTCTGGACTCTGGGCTTGCTTTCTATCACTGTGATACAGACCATGGCCAAGAACAGCTGGGAGAGGAGAAGGCTTGTTTACTTACATGTCCGGATCACAGTCCATCATGGAGAGAATCCAGAGCTGCAGCTCAAGATGGGCAGGAATCTGGAGGCAGGAACTGAGGCAGAGATCCTGGAGGAGTGCTGCTTACTGGCTTGCTCCCCAAGGCTTGTTCAGCCTGCTCTCTTTCACTAACCAGGGGTGACACCACCCACAGTGGACTAGCCCTCTCCACATCAAGAAAATGTCCCCCAGACTTGCCTATAGGCCCACCTGATGGAGGCATCTTCTCAATTGATGTCTTTCTTTCTGCATGCCCCAAGATGGAGTCAGGTTGACAAGAAGTATCTGACACAGGCCTTTTCCCGAAGTGTGGCTGAAGAATTATGTGGCAGTTCTTTGCTTTTTTGAGGAACTTCCCTACTGTTTCCCACAATGTCTAATTTACATTCCAACCCACAGCGTGTGAGACTTCCACTGTCCCACATGCACATCTACAGTTGTTATATTTTGTCTTTTTGGTAATATCCATTCTGACTGGGGGATGATGATGGCTCTCTGTGATTCTGATTTGCATCAATCTCCCTGACAATTAGTGAAATAGAGCATTTCTCCATATATTTATTGGCTATTTGTATCTCCTTTGAGAACTGTGTGCTCAGTTCATCTGCTCTCGTGGGTGTGGGTGTGAACAAGTGTGCATGCACACTTTATTTTATTTTATTTTTGGCACATGGTCTCACTATGTAGCTCCAGATGGCCTGAAACTCTTTACGTAAACCAGGCTGGCCTTGAACTCACAGAGATCTGCCTGTCTCTGCCTCCTGAGTGTTGGCATTAAAGCATGCACCACCACGCCCTACTCCCACCTTTATTTTTTGAGATAGGGTTCTTCTCTGAAACTGAAACTGACTTGGTTGGCCAAGGCTTCCAGGATCCCCTGTCTCTACTGTCCACATCTGTGCTGGGCTCCAATGACACTCCTGACATTTACATGGTTGCTGGGAACATACACTCAGGTTCTTCTTGCTTAGGCTAATACAGCAGGTGTCTTGTGACTAAACCTTCACCACAGCACTAACCCTTCACCACAGCGCCTCAGTAGATCATTTTCTATTGGATTATGATTGCTGGTGGACTCTTTGAGTTGAATTCTTGCTCATATAGTCTGGAAATTGACCTCATGTCAGATGCATAGTCTGAAAAGATGCTCTTCCACACTGCAAGCAGTCTCTCCACTCTGTTGGCTGAGTCCTCTTAGTTTGAAATAATTACATTTAGTGATTTATGTTTTCTTACCTGAGCCATTAGGAACATACTTTGTTATTGTTGTTGAATCTAAAACCCTGAAGCTCTTGTTTATCGTTTCTAGGCAGATATTTGTTATTGTTTGGTTTTGTCCCTGCTATGCAAGCTCTTACTGAGCTGCACCCTCAGCCCTCACTGGGAGCTTTGGGTCAGATTTACAAGGATCTGAAGGACAGCACAGGATCAGTGTGCTGTGGACTCTGTACCACAGGAGAACAGATTGATGGCGTCATTTTGGTCAGCTTCCAAGTCATTCATCCAGGGTGGTTCCCGAAAGAACCCCTAGAGACTACTACTGCCTGAAGTGGCCTCTGCATGGCCATAGGCTGTGGCTTCTTCAGACGGATTCCTGAGGGTCATGGGTACAGAAATGAAGGCAGGATCATGTTGTGTGGACAAGGTCTTCTGACACGCCCTCTGCTCCAGAGTAACGCAAAGATGGTTGCAAAGGGATTCTTTGAAATGTACTTTTATTGGCCATTGTAGTATGAAGAGGGGTAGATGATGGGAAGTCATGATTGCGCAGTGTCACCATTTACCTTCTGAGACCTATAACTGGGCCCTTCAGCCATTTTTTGAGTCTTTAACCAAAGAATGATGATTAGCTGTCTTGAGAAAGGGGTAGCTCTGCACTGATTGTTACTCAGTGGTGAACTCTTTTTGGCACAGGGCAGTGGGTCCTGATCTTAGAGTGAGAGATCAGGGGTCCATGGGTTTGTATTTTCCAGGCTTCTCCACTGCTCAGGATCCAATCACAGGTCCAAACATGGTGAGAGGTCAGGAGCAGGGCTCCTTGACTGTGCGGTGTCCTTATGACTCATCCTGGAAGGATTACAATAAGTACTGGTGCCGAGGAGCTGATTGGAGTTCATGTGAGATCTTCATTCAAACCGATGCATCAGAGCAGTTGGTGAAGAAGGACTGTGTGTCCATCAGGGACGACCAGACAGACTTCATCGTCACAGTGACAATGGAGGACCTGAGGATAAGCGATGCTGGTATTTACTGGTGCGCGATTGAGAGAACTGGACGTGATCCCCATTTTAAAGTTAATGTGAATATTCACCCAGGTAAGAAAAATTCCAGAAGATCTTGGCTGGGGTGAGGAATCAGGGACCCTGAACTCATTACTGTAAAAGTCTTACTGGAAAAGGAAACCACATTGGACTCTGCTGTTTTCTACTGAGATAAAGGTGAGGTGGGGAGGCTTTGTCTTCCCGCCCCCACATGTGAGTCTTGCATATTCTCACTTGTACAGATCTGGGAACTGAACTCAAAACCTCAGGTGTGCTAGCCAAGTACTCTACCACTGAACTAAACTTCCATCCTGACCGCCCCACCCTATCCTTTTAATATAAAATAAAGGAAGCCACAGAAGCTCTATTTCTGGGCAAGATAGAGTAATAAGGATCAGATTTGTGTCTGTTGAAACTACAATAAAGTCAATAGACAAAACTGAGTCTGGAGAGATGGCTCAGTGATTAAGAGTGATTAATCTCAGTGATTAATACTGACTGCTTTTCCTGAGGACTGGGTTTGAATCCCAGTCCACACAGCAGCATACAACCATCTTCAACTCCAGTTCCAGGGGATCTAATCTCTCCTGGCCTCCCCAAGCCCCACATACACATGGTGCCCATAGATATGTGCAAGCAAATACTCATAGACATATCAAGAATTTTTTTAAAATAGAGAGAAATTGCAAAACTGAAGTTTTTCTGCGTATCGCACACCAGGCAGTAATGAGTGAGCCATGGAGGAAGCGGGTTTTAAAGGGGGGCTGCAGAACTGAATTGTATTGCAAAATAAATTAAAATAAATTTAAAAAAAAAAGGGGGGGCTGCTTTGCTCCCACATCATCTTTCTTTAGAAAAGAATAAATGTGAAGGTTTGGATGGTGACTGGAGAGCAAATTCCTTAATTTCTACTGGGAAAAGGTTAGGCCATACCCAGAGCTGGACTGTCCACAGGAGTGAACCATGTTCTGTTTGTGTCTTTAGCCCCAGAAACTTCAACTATAACAATGATAACCATGGCTCCAGTTCTGACATCCACACCATTAACCACCATGGCTCCAGTTCTGACATCCACACCATCAACCACCATGGCTCCAGTTCTGACATCCACATCATCAACCACCATGTCTCCAGTTCTGACATCCACACCATCAACCACCATGGCCCCAGTTCTGACATCCACACCATCAACCACCATGGCCCCAGTTCTGACATCCACACCACCAACCATGGAGAACTTTGGCAACTATGGAGAGGCCCATACCAGCACCCTCACCTGGTAAGCAGAGCTGGATCCTGGCAGCTCTTTCTAATGGGCTGACTCTGTGACCTCTCCCCTGGGAGGACTTCCAGATAAAACACAAGATGCCCAGGACTCCTACGATTCTTGAAAACAGTTCATTTCTAACCTAAGTATATCCTCAGCATTACATGGCTATATTTATAATTTTGAAAAAGTCACTTATCTGAATACCAAATTGGCCTGGCCATCTTGTAATTTTATTTGCTAAACTCAGTAACTATCTTAGAGGGACACTGGGGCTGCTGTATTCTCATGTTAAAGTTTGAGGTGGGCTCCCCAACCCTTTTACCTTTTAGTATACCAAGACTTCCCTTCTAAGCATCAGCTACAGGAAGGCAGTATCTTCTGAGTGGCAGAAGAGACTGAGCCTGGTCTTTGGTGTCTTCCCTATGTGTCCCCCAGAGGGCAGGCGAGTGGGCCATGGTTGGGTCTCCTCTGAGTTAGAAGAGATTCTTGTCCCATCAGCTTCTGACTGCAGCCCATAAATAAATTTCATTGTTCCAAAGCAACTCTGCCAAGAGCCAATGTGGGGGTCTACCAAGTACAGAGGAGGGCATGGGAAACTGAGGGCTGTGCTGTGCTAGCCCTCACTCTTGATGTGATGCTTCTCACTCTTGAAGGTGTCCAGAGGAATTCCCAGCACTGTATAGCTACCTTGGCATAATTCCATCACAGTCAAGGACACAGCTAAACCACAAGCCTCCTCGTCCCCCTACCTTGAAGGCAGAGGCCACCTTGCTAGCCCTCCCTGAGAATTGTCCCTCAGGTCCTATCTAGTCCCTACCCCTTCTATCATGTTCTTTATGCCCACTAAATCTTAAGCTAGACAAACATGTCTCAAAGTGTTCTGTAGGCAGAGTTTTTCCTAGGGATCACTGATCAGCTCTGTCCTGCCACCCACTCCGAAATAACCACACAGTGATTTATTATTAATTATAATGTTCAGCTGACAGCTGAGGCTTGTTTTTAGCCAGCTCTCATAACTTAAATTAACCCATTTCTACTAATCTATGTGCTGCCCCAAGGCTCATTTACCTTATCTATGCACTTTCCATGTTCCTCCTTTCACATCTGGCTGGTGACCCCCAGATGCCACCCTTCTTCTTTCCAGCATTCTCTCTGCCCTGAAAATCCTGCCTAGCTTTTTTATTAAACCAGTCACAGTGACATATATTCACACAGTGTAAAGGAATATTCCACATTTCTACCTTTTTGTGTAAATAAAAAAGAAAGGTTTTAACTCTAACATGATAAAACTACAGACAATAAGAACAATTGTAGGTAAGAATTACATTTATAATGTCCAGTCCATTTGTATTTGGCATGTTTGGAGAAAACTCTCCATTATTTATCTTATCTTTGTGAGTTCAAAGTTTTATACCTAATTTACTTTTTATCATAACTAAGGAAAACTTTAAGTTTAATTATTTAGTCTTTAATTCCATCAAAGACCCTAGAAGAATATAATGTTACTTAATGACAGCAACATCTGGCTGCCTGGACAGTCACCCAAAGTTCTTCTGTAATGTTGGGGCATCCACCTTTGGCCTACAGGCCTAGTATATCTCACAAACCTTTCTGAGAAGCAGGGAATTTTGAAGGATTGTCCTACCTTGTCTTGGCAAAATTTGGCAGTCACTTTTTTGCATCCTTCTGGTCCAGTTTGGACAGCATACCATCAGCAATTGAGATAAGGGCAGTTTCTTTGCCCAAAGGGCTAGATTCTGTCATAAAGAAAGCAAACTTTATAAGGAAGTTCTTCAATGCCCATCATCTTCTTTTGAAGTAAAGGGGTGCTGTCAGAAGCAGACGTGACTCAGTGTCATGAAAAGCCTTAGGTTATTAACCACCTTAAATGCCATATTCTGTAGATCTTTGAAGTGTTTAAAGACCACCATCTACCTAAATCTGTTTGTCTAACCCTGAAAACATACCTAACATGACTATAAATTTGAGTATTATAGATGACGATTAACCTGTATTTTTTAAATTATATTATATTTTTAAATGAGTTGCATAAACACAATACCCCAAACAAGAGTAGAAACACACATATAGTATAGCAAATATAACTTTAAATTTGTATCAATACACCAAAATCCATACCATAAAATATTTTGAGAGTAATAGTTGTTTTCTGGATTAAAGTAGATTCAGTAATCTACCTGTTTTTCCTATCATTCTTATATCATATCCCCCTTTTTTCCTTTCGAAGGAGATCTTTGAATTTAACTCTTTTGTTTAGCTTTTTTCCTTACTATGACCAATAACAACTTGTAACCAACCCCCCTTAAATGATAACAAACATCCAAAACCCATCTTTTGGAAATGTGGGCAGTTGTATTTTCTAGACTGCTTCCTATTGTCTGGGGGCACTGGCATTATGCAAGAAAATTCAGGATTATAGTCAAGTCCTGACTGGAGTATTCTGTTAGGTTAGACTGTCTAAGCCAGCAGTCTTGAAGCTGTTCTGGATCCAGAACTCTCAGGAAACTACAACAGAGGCACTCTGAGATGTTGGATCATTTGAGCCATAGTTTTTTTTTTTTTTTATTGGTGTCTGGTCTCCTAGTTCTGAAAATACATAATCTTTTAAAGGTAACATACATATCTGTACCAATACAAGTATAGACTGTGTGTTGTACCCAAGTTAGTCAAAGATGATTTTTTTTTTGTTTTATGTTTTACCAGGAAAAATACACCTTACATGTTTTGTAGTTTTTTTAAGGTTTATTTCTTTATGTCTGTAGCCAGGATTTTTAGGGGGTCTTTCCTGATCAAACCTGAGCCATATCAACCTGGAATTAGTCCACAGCCTCTCATTTCCTGTGGAAATGAAAGTGTAACCTCTCTCCCAAAGCAACATACCTTTTGACTTCCATTTTGAAGTCAAGATCTTTTTGAAATATATAGGTTGGTTTGATCTAGCAGTTTTCATAATTCAATGTCTCTTAGCAGCTATTGCTCCTTCATCAGCAATCAGAAAATTAAGGACAACACAGTAACACATAGGATCCAGATTCCTGTGTACTTTTTATCTTTACATGTTTTTTTTTTACTTTATTTCTTTTTTAAGGACTTTATTGTCTTTAAACTTTTTTTTATGAATGTCTAGTAGTCTTTCTATTTTCTCTCCCAAGCCTATGCTATGGGAGCCCACAGAAGTTTCCTAGTGAGATCTGAGCTTGCTTTACCCAGCAGGGCTGCATTAAGGGATGGCTTGACCGTGCATGGTTACCAGGTGGTTGGAAGGGTCTGCACTTGGCTGTACTAGGGGGAGATCTTTTACACCATCCCTTGGCATTCCTATAAAAAGTCCTTTTGAAGAGACAGAAGGAGTAGGTGGATATTGATCCAGGCCCTCCCAAAGCTATCCTGTGTTTCTGTCTGTCTCTTCTCCACACTCTCCTTCTATCTAATATTTCTTAATCTCTCTCTCCTCTAGAGTACCCTGAGAAAAAGTGGAAGCTGGCCTCCCACACTATGTATATTTTTAAACACACTGTAATCAGTTTAGAGTTTTTTTTCTGTCTGGATCTGCCTTTACTGTGTGTCAGTGATCTTTTCTATCTGTATGATTAAAACTTAAACTCTTGCAGTTTAGTTCACTCACTCTGGGGCCTCAAGTCGGCAGGCAGTGGCTGAGAGAAACCTCTTTGTACTGTAGCTTGGGTGAGGACTGAGGGACTAGAAAACTGAGTTTGGCACTGTTTTTGTGTGTTTGGAAGGCTTTCTTAAGCTTTTTTTTTAGGTTTTATGTGGATAAGAGTGACCTTGCCCCACCTTGGGCACCATTTGCAGGCAGAGTTTTTTGACAGACCACCTTGTCCCACCAGCCACTCCCAAATAACCACACAGAGAATTAGTATTAATTATAAATCCTCAGCTGATAGGCTTGCTTTTAGCTAGCTCTTATAACTGAAATTAACCCATTTCTATTAATCTATGTGCTGCCCTGAGGCTTGCTTACCTCATCAATGTACTTTTCATGTTTCTTTCCCATCTAGCTTGTGACTCCCAAACTCCACCCTTTTTCCCAGCATTCTCTCTGCCCTCAAAATCTTGCCTACCTAATGGCTGTTTAACTTTTTTATTAAACCAATCACAGTGACATATTCATGCAGTGTAAAGGAATATTCCACAGTGTAACCATATTGTAGGCTACTTTGAGGATTACTTTTTAAATTTTCTTTCTCTCGTAGTGCTTTGGGAGTGTTTTTGTTAATTTGTTTTGCAGTGGATGGAGTGTTAGTCATGGAGAGAGAGAGGACAGGAGGCTCCCGAAATGTATAGAGTCCAAGAGTGTGGAGCATGGACAGAGCTCAGTCCTGGGAAACGAGTCAGGACATCTGATGAATGGTCTGCCAAATGGCAGCTCTTCCAACATCCAGGAACACATTCATGTTAACCTGTGACTCACAGAGTATCTGAAGTTGTAGATCCTTTCCATGAGCTGAGGATGGCCTTGTGTTGGGTCAAAGGAGAAACAAAGGAAGGTCAAGGAGGGAGATGGAGTCCTGGGCAGGGGATGAGGATGACAGAGAGGTGGGGATAGGGGATCAATACTGTTCAGGACCTCACCACAGGGTATAATAAAGGAACACAAAGAACTACAGTCTCAGTGTCAAATTCAATGTGACCGAGCAGAAGCAGCACCTACCATTTCTCGATGTAGTGTGCCCAAGCCTCCTAAGATGTATGTCAGCTCCCACACAGGCAGTGATGAGGTTGGGCAGGGACATCTGGGTGAAGAATGTAGCAGAAGCCAAGGTTAGACGTTCAGGGATCAGGGAAGCCGTCAGCCTGACTGGAATGCAGACTAGATGAGGAGGACTTCTGGGAGACCGGTCAAACAGAACAGATAGTGGTCAAAGGGGAACTGAGGAAAATCAGACAAAACTCCCTGGGCAGGAGCTTAGCCTGCAGGCAGCATGACCAGCCATGCGCTTGCAGGGAGGCCATCCTGCTTGCATCCAGGTTTGTCCTTATCTGGCCACTGAAGGCTAGGACATGGACACGAGGAAGGCTGAGACCTCTATGCTAGGTGACAGCTTACTTTCTGTCTCCTTCATTTCCTGCAGGTCCCTGCTGAGCAGCGTCTACTTCCAGCTCCTGGTCTTTCTGGAGGTGCCCCTGCTCCTGAGCATGCTTATTGCTGTCCTCTGGGTGAACAGGCCTCAGAGGTGCTCTGGGGGAGGTGAAGTTGGCCTGGTGAAAGTCCACAGTTCTGATGCCTGGTACAGAGAGAAATACCTCCATGTAGATAGAAAATAATCTCTGTCTATCTATCTATCTATCTATCTATCTATCTATCTATCTATCTATCTATCTATCTTTAGTGTGTGTGTGTGTGTGTGTGTGTGTGTGTGTGTGTGTGTGTGTGTGTGTGTGTTTACATTGTGGGTGCATATGTGTATGTAGAGGACAAAATCGGGTGTCATTCCACTAATGTCTGAGACAGGGTTTCTCATTGCCCTGGACCTTTGCCATGTAGGCCAGGCTAGCCGGTGGGGAACTCCAGGGACCTACCTGCCTCAGTTCCTATCTTGCCAATATGAGCACACACAACTGCCCTAGCTTTAACACACATACACACACACACACACACATACACACACACACACACACACACACACACACACACACACACACACACACACACACAAACACACACACACAAAACAAAACAAAACAAAACAAAAACATAGGTTGTAGTGATTAAACTCATGTCTTTGTACTTACAAGGAAGGCAAGCTCTTTACCAACTGAACCGTCTCTCCAGCCTAGAAAAGAATATTTCTATGAGGAAATGACTGTGGTCAGCAGTACCATGACTCTGGGTTCTGTGGGCTCAGCCCACAGACTATGCCCCCCTGCTATAGCAGGGACAGCTGAGGTTCTGGAACCCACTCAGGTTCTCCCTCTCAGAACATACTACAGTGCCTTCTGAGGCCTTTCTTCCTCTGATGGCCTCCAGTGGAGTAGAAAATACAAAAAAAGTCATGTTTCTTTTTAGGGCCCCAGTTCCTTGGAGGACACATGTCATTACAAGTCTGTGGGCCACCAGCCAGGTGTTTGATCAAATATCTGGGAAATGTGGCTTCACCAAGTGGCATAAAAGATTGCCACAGTTGTATGGATGTCTGTAGCTTACACAGAGAACATACTGCATTCTCTTTTGTCAACACAACCCAGTGTTGTGCGTTCCAAACTCAGATGGAGCAGTTGGCTGAGTCTCTGTGCACCTGTTTCCACGGGGTAGCTCAGGCTTGGTCCCTGAAGTCTAGACTCTCTGCCCAGTGAGACCAAATGGGGAGTGAACTGGGTGAAGGCTGCTGTCCCCTCAGGAGTCACGAGCTCATATCACCCCGTGGACCCCTCTAGGGCCGGTCTCCACACCAGGTCATTCAGCTGTCCTCCTGTTCCTTCAGAAGCATCTGTTCAATGTCTAAGCACTACACACCATGCAAATACAAGCTTCAAAATGAGAAAGACCTGGTTAAATTCCAGAGGAAACTGAAAGGTTCAAAGGCAAAGGCTCAGCCTGAAACTAGCTATTCCCAGCTCTCCAGCCTCAGCCATGCTGAGTTATGCACCCCACAACACGCAGTCTTCTTATCAGGCTGGGCTCTGACACCCACAGCCCAAACTCACACCTAACACGGACGTGCTCCCCACTTTGTGTGGGAAGAGACCCCATGTGAGCATCTCCTCCTGGATGACATGTTTGGACCTCTATCGAGTCTGCCTTAGTTGAGAGGAGGCTTTTCATTGCTTCAGTGGTGTAGGTGCTGGTCAGCTGCCCATGTCCAGTAAATAATCCCCACCCACACTCGATCCTAATTAAACCCAGTGGAACACACACACACACACACACACACACACACAGAGATGGTATGTAATCAAAAGAAGTGCTCATTACACGAAGATAGTGGCTCATGCCTTTAATCCCAACAGATCTCTAAGTTTAAGGCCAGCCTGGTCTACAGAGTGAGTTTCATGACTACACGGAGAAATCCTGTCTCAAAAAAAAAAAAAAAGAAAGTTTAAAAAAAGTAAAAAGAAAACAAGGAAAGAAGTGGGAATAGGAAGGAAGTTGAGGAAGGGTAATAGCAGTGAAAATGACTAATATTTATTGTATATATTTGTGAAGCTGTAAAAGAATTTTAAAATAATGAAATAAAAATTTAAAGAGGGAAGAGTTTCCCATCAGAGTGTCCCCACCTTCTTTCCACAGTAGATTTTGTCATCACAGCGTGTTTTATGCGTGTGATACTTATGCCCCCTTCTGCAAACAGCCCTCGTGGGTCCGTCCCCGCCCTTCCTATTTATGCAGATTCTTTGCCCGCACTGCTTCTCCTTTTCTTATTGCTCAACTTGCTGCCTTGTTGGCAAACTTTCACCATGACGCGTTTTGCTGTTCTAGAGGACCCGTGGGCATTGTATTTCTTCCTCCTCTCATGCTGTGATTGTCTGTGGCTGGAGGCCTAGAAAATCTGCCCTGGTGGTGAAACGCCAGACCTCTCTGTCATTTGCTCATGATATGAAGATAGATCTTTCCTCAAGTCTTCTGGGACAGATGTTCCTGAGCAGAAATGTGAGGCAGACACACTCCTGTCTCCCTCAAACACCCCTGGTCTGGCACAAACAGATCATGAAGAAACCACACAGCCCACTAATCCATCTCCTTTGCCTCCCATATCAGGGAAAACTAGAAGCAACTTCCCATGTTACACAGAAAACTGTAGCTGAGGTCTGTTATGGGGAGAGATCTTGTGAGACAGGTCCTGGTCATTTTCCCCAGCATGTTTCTTCTACCTGGAGTCTAGAACAGACTTTCTCTGACTCCCATAAGCCCTGGGTTCCAGGTCTCCAAGGCCACAGAACAATGAACCGGGGGGGGGGGGGGCTGAAAAGGAGAAGATCTGGTGGCAGCCACAGTGTCCTGCCTCCCGTCTCACGGCCTCCTTCATCTACAAACAGCTGTATCTCCAGACCTCAGAAAAGATCATCCACATCCTATCTGATTTTCCTTGGAGTTTTGTCCTTAAAAAATAATTAAGTGTGTGTGTGTGTGTGTGTGTGTGTGTGTGTGTGTGAATGAGTATGTATGTGTGTGTGTGTAATGGTATGCACACACACCTACAGTGTGTGTGGATTGCCATAGCACAAATTTAGAGGTCAGAGAACACTTTTATACAATTGGTCCTCTCCTCAGCCTTTCCTTGGGTTCCAGGGACAGAACTAGGGGTGCTGGCATTTGCTTACTCAACAGTAATTTCACTCAGTTATCCTTTTTTTTTTTTAAATTCCTCCCTCTGCCTTTTGTTAAATTCTTCAACTTCTTCCCAATTTCAAGCCTTAAGATACAGTGGCTCAGGGTTCAGAAACGTGACAAGGAATAGTTGGTGCCAAGTGTAGGGGAAGGGAAGGAAGGCATGTTCTGGAGCCACCTCAAGGCCAGAGCATCACTGGAGTCCTGAGATCGCAGTCACCATACTGCCAGGTACCCTGGTATGAGTTTCTTTTTGTAATTAAAATTTTTATTTTATGTGCATGGGTATTCAGCCTGCATATTTTTCTGTGTACTACATGTGATCCTGGTGCCCACAGAGGCCAGAAGAAGCCAGAGGATCCCTTGGAACTAGAGTTACAGATGGTTGTGAGCTGCTCTATAAACGCTGGAATCAACCCTGGCTGGTGGAACAGTGGCAGGTGCCCTTAACCGCTGAGCCATCTCTCCAGTTCCTGCCATGAGTTTTTTATTTATTATTATTATCATTTTAAATAATGTGTGTCTGTATGTGGGTATGTGCATGTGAGTGCAGGTGTCCAGGGAATCCAGAAAAGGGTGCAGATTCCCTAGCTGGAGCTCAGGTGGTGGTAAGCCACCTGGGGGCAGGGATGCTGGGAACTGAACTCAGGTCCTCTGCAAGAGCAGCATCCATTCTTTTTTTAATTTTTATTTATTCATTCATTTTACATGTATGGGTCTTTTGATTGCACACATGTCTGTGCACCGTATGCATGTCTAGTGCCACACAGAGGCAAGAGGAGGGCGTCAGCTTTCCTGGAACTAGAGTTAAGGATGGTTGTAAGCCTCTATGTAGGTGCTGAGTGTTGAACCCAGGTCCTCTGGAAGAACAACAACTTAGCCACTGAGCCATCCCTCCAGCCCCTGGCATGGTTTCTGACAAGGACAGACACTGTCCATCATGTATCCAAACTGGCCACACCAATTAATAATGAAAGGGGCATAATGAACAAATTAACGATTCTCCCCTAGCCCCACTGAGAATTATGTGAAGTCTCTCAAGGTAATTCCTTTGTTATTATTCAAGAAATATTTATTAAGAGCCTACTAAGTGCCAAGCCCTGGTATAAACAAAAAGGTAGAATGGCGGCCCTCATGGAGCTTACATTCTGTCCCAAGCACATAAAAGACTTGCAAGTTGTAATAAGCTCAGTGGAGGAACCAAACCAGGTGAAGAGATGCAGGGTGGTCGTGCAAGTCCTCTCTGGGGACATGGCTTTTCATCTGGGACCCATGGGGGAGTGCTGTAGAATGGCAGCCAAATAATCTGCTTTAAAACCACTAAATGAACCAGGGGGTAGAAATGCATGCCCTTAATCCCAGCACTCGGTGGGTAAGGGAGACAGATCTCTGTGAGTTCGAGTCCTACCTGGTCTACAGAGTGAGTCCCAAGACAGTCAGGACTATATAGAGAAATCTTGTCTCAAAAAAAAAAAAAAAAAAAAAAAAGATGATGAGAGAAGGTCACCAAGATAGAGGCAGAAATTGGATCATGAGGTAACAGTGTCAATCACAAATAGGAAAAAGCCAACCTCTGTGTCAGTCAAGGATAAGCTGATCCATCTGTTTGCCTGATCTATCCATCTATCCATCAATCTGTTCTAGTTTGTTGCTGTTGTTGTGATAAAACACTGACCGAAACCGACTTGGTGGGAGGGCAGGCTCTATCTGGCTTCAATTTCACGGTCCTGCATTCTGAAGGACGCGTATGGGAACTCGGCAGGAACCTGGAGGCAGGAACTGAAAAAGAGGCCACGGGAACGCTGCTTACTGGCCTGCTCTACATGGCTTACTCAGCCTGCTTTCTTGTAGAACCCAGGACCACCTGCCCAGGGGTGGCATCACATATGGTGGCTGAGCCCTTCCATATCAATTAGCAATCAAGAAAATATTTGGTCACAATAGTAAGAAAAATAACTAATACAAGGCCTTTGATAAAAGAAGGAAAGAAGAAAAAGAAGAGAAATATAATGACAGACAGACAGACAGGTGATAGTGTTTAGTAAGTTTTTTTTCAACTTGATACAAACTAGAGACTCCTGGATGAAAGAACCTCTATTGAGCAATGGCCTCCATTAGACTGGACCAATGAGCAAGTCTGTAGGGATATTTTCCTATAGCAATATAATATGAATGATATCTTGGTTGTATATTCTGTCTCTCTCTGTGTCAGTGTCTGTCTGTCTGTTTCTCTCTCTCTCTCTCTCTCTCTCTCTCTCTCTCTCTCTCACACACACACACACACACACACACACACACACACACACACACACGGACAAAGACACACACCCCACCCAAATACACATGTGCAAAAAGTAAACACAATCACATATACAGAACTTAGTCCCCCTGTTTCCATGGATACCTTCTCTCCCTGTCCCCTTACTTCCTAGCCCCTCAGTCTCAAGTCCAGGGTCTGACAAAGACAGTGTCCCTCCTCAGCCTCCTCTAAAATAGAGGTCACTTTAGGACCGGATCCCAGGGAGCCTCAAGCCTGGCCCACGTGAGAAGCCAGAACCCATACTCATGTTTCCCAGGATCCTTCATCCTGCTCTGGCCCAGCACTGTACAAGTCCCCATGGGGGGAATTTCTGAGAAGAGGAATACAGGACACGACAATGTGTTTACCATCCACATTTACCACCCAGGAGGATTAACAAGATCCAAGATACAAAGAGGAGACTGGACAAGCATCCATCAGAATAGTCCCATGAACCTCCCATTCACAATGAACTCAAGAGGGTTTCACTGGAGCAACACAGGCACATATGGGGTGGGATTCACAAAAGTGAAGGAGATGGTTCCTCTCCTCACGGAGATGGAGCAAGATAAGATGGACAGATCTCAAGTCAGCTCAGGAAGTGACTTATCACAGAGGATGGATAGCATCAGCAAAAAAGGAAATGCTCTCCAGGGCTGACCATGAGTGGCAAGGTAGTGAAGCCCTTAGCTGAAGGCTAGGGGACAGGTGACATCCTCAATCCATGGTTGGGGATGTGTCCCTCACTGGGAGTGATAGGAACCTGTGCCCCTGAGTCCTGGAGCATCTTCAGAGCACTTCCTGTACCAGTTCATCTGGAGCCTCCCAGAGGACCAGGAAGCAGAGGACAGAAAGGAGAAGTCGGCATGTGAACACTGAACTGTCTAGAAGGACACTGCTCCTCCTCCTCTTGGACTTGGTGTGGGCAGGAGACATCAGAGCTGAAGAAATGACCCCAAGAGTGATGGGAGTGTGGCTGCCTTCAGCTCTGCTCCTCTTGCAGGTTGCAGGTGAGCAAGGGGACAGGGGTGAAGGGTTACAAATTGAAAGGGGAACTCCTGGTGTAAGCAAGAGGGCAGGACAGGGGGGATGAGAGGTGGGAGAGAGCAGCCAGCAGGATAAGATGGGGCCAGAGAGAAGACAAGGAGTGGGGGTGGGTAGGAGTGGCCAGCATCACCTCACAGGTGCTGTCAGGATTCAGTGCACAGTACAGTCATGACTACCACACTGAGACAGTCAGGACCTCCTGAGAGGGTTAGCTGTGACAGACATTACCATAACACCACACAATCTCTATTGTGTACACACATGTGCATACATGTGTGTGTGCATACCAAAGACACACACAAGCACTGATTCTCACAGAGACATACACTCATATATGTACATAGGTAAAATGAATCTCTCTCTCTCTCTCTCTCTCTCTCTCTCTCTCTCTCTCTCTCACACACACACACACACACACACACACACACACACACACACACACACAGAGTGTTGTTTCCTCCAGGGTCCTTCCTTTCTCAAGGGACAAGCCTTGTCCCTGCCCCCTCTTCCGGACAACACAGGTGCTCACCTCAGTCCTGACTTCTGGGTCTGACAAAGCCTGTCTCCTTTCTCCATGCTTGCTCCAGACCAGACAGCTCTCTAGGAGATGACCAAGGGGGGCCTGACCCCATCCAGCTGTGAGGGTGCAGAATTGGGGCTGGTGTTTTCCAGACTGTGTCCCTCTGCGTGGCCCCAGCAAGGTGACAGGCACTGTGGGGGAGTCCCTGAGTGTGCGGTGTCAGTACGAGGAGGAACACAAGACTAATGACAAATACTGGTGCAGAGTGACTATGCTACCATGCAAAGGTCTTGTCAAGACCAGAGCCTCAAAAGAAGCTGGGAAAGGCCGAGTGTCCATCAGGGACCATCCAGCCAACCTCACCTTCACAGTGACCTTGGAGAACCTCACCCTGGAGGATGCAGGCACCTACAAGTGTGGGGTGGACATGCCACTTATTGATGATTCCTTAGGGATCTATCCCTTCTTGGGGATTGATGATGATTCCCTCAAGGTTGTGGTGTCCGTGGTCCCAGGTAAGCACCCTTCATGTCAGGGCACCCTGAGTCCAGGTCAGTCATTCCCTCATGAAGGAAGGAAGGCAGATACAAGAGCATGGTGAGCTTGGTGAATCAGTGACTCAGGCCACAGGGAGTGTGAGTCCACGTGTGCCTTGTGAGAGCATGTGTGGTATATGTGATAGGGTATGTACACCAATACATGTGTGTATGTGTACACACAGGCACAATGGGGAACCTGAGTTCTTAGAAACTCTCTTTTAATTACATTTATGTATTTACTTACTTACTTACTTACTTACGACTTACTTTGGGGACTTGCCGTGGTGTGTGTCAGCCAGAGGAGAACTTCTGGCACTTAGTTCTCTTTACACATGTGGTCCTGGGGCTCGAACTCAGGTCACCAGGCTTGGCAAGCAGAGCCTTTACCATGGAACTGTCTCATCAGCACCTGTTAGAGATTCTCTGTGTGTTCATGCGACAGTGTAAGGCCTGAACATTTCTAGAGAAAAGTCCTGAACCACTGGCACTTTGTGATTTCCTGTACTGATAGGAGACAAGTCCTCTCTCCAATTGATAATTTGTTCCTAACCAATCTCCGTATGGGAACAGTAACCAGCGCATCTGCTCCCCTCTCTCAAAGCCTGCTCTGGTCTGGGACTGAGTGGACACTTCCCTTCCATAGAGGTCCTGAGGGAGCAGCCTCATCACAGTGTTTGTGGGTCTTCTGATAGGAACTAGAGATACAAAAAGGAGGGTAGATTGTATATCGGGGTTCTTGATCCCTGAAGAATCCATTCAACTACTCCAAGTTCCCCTGCATCCCCCTTTCCCAGGAACCATTTACTGCAGGAAAAATCTCAGGGAATCCCCCAAATGTTCCCCTTCCCAGGCAGAGGGTGAAGCTGGATGGAAGACAGTCTCTCAGCTCCTTTGGTCCCAATGTTCTCCATGTCTGCAGTCATTCTCCCCTAATGGAGCCTCCCTTGTTTACAGAACCCTAACTAGTGCATCTCTTTAAGAGCAGGGTGGTGGCAGGGGCTGAAGGAGATGAACTGCTCTGTTATTCCCAGTTTTTTCTTTTCTGAGAGAGGGTCTTGTGTAGCCCAGGTTGACCACAAACTCACTATGTAGTTGGGGTTCATCTTGAATGACTGATCTTCCTGACTCTGCCTCTCTGGCACTGGGATTACAGGCTCCCATCACCATAAGCAGCTTCCTGTTCTGGTTCTCAATTTTGTTTCCCCTCATAAAATCTTCCCTTCAAAATCCTCTGTGGGTTCATAGTGAGGAGTGTGGAACCAAATCCCACTGGTGTCTGCTGTGGGATGGTCTGTATGTCAAGTGTGTTGCTGATTGGTCAATAAATCACTGATTGGTCAGTGGCTAGGCAGGAATTATAGGCGGAACAAGGAGGAGAATAAAGCTGGGAAGTGGAAGGCTGAGTCAGAGAGACACTGCCAGTCGCCACGATGACAAACAGCATGTGAAGATGCCAGTAAGCCACGAGCCACGTGGCAAGGTATAGATTTATAGAAATGGATTAATTTAAGCTGTAAGAACAGTTAGCAAGAAGCCTGCTATGGCCATACATTTTGTAAGCAATATAAGTCTCTGTGTTTACTTGGTTGGGTCTGAGCAGCTGTAGGACTGGCAGGTGAGAGAGATTTGTCCTGACAGTGGGCCAGGCAGTAAAACTCAAGCTACAGGTGTCTCTAGTTCCCCTCAGTGGAGGCCACTCTCCACAGGGTCCTTCAAGCATCTATCTTTCTAAAACATTCCATCTGTCCATTCCTTAGAAAAAACTGCCCAGTGGCCTGTCTAGGTGGCAGTATGGAAATGACTGGGCCAGGCAGACAGAGTCCTACCACTCTGTGTCTGTCCCCAGAAGGATGGAAGACAAGGAGGCAAAAGGTGTGACTGAGGCCAGAAGGGACCTGGCTCCAAGTGTCTTGTCAATGACACTTAAACTCTCTTCTATAGGAAGACTGGCCTCAAGTTTGAAAGTGCCAACCAGCCCCAATGCACCATGGGAAAGGCTGGGAAGGGAAGCCCTGACCAGGACTTGGTGGGGCCATGAGGCTTGTAGGCTGTCACACAGCTGTCCAACCTGTCCCTAGGGACCTGTGTGCAGCAGAGCTGCAGAGGTTTCAGTGGGGAGGTGATGGAGTGGAGGTCACTGGGACAGTCTGTGTTTCTATCCTTAGCTCCAGTCACAGTCTCTTTACCCAAGATCATAGCAAATATCCTGGGGTCCCCCACATCCTCACCAGTGCACACTCAGTCCAGCATGACCACAGAGGATACAACTCCTGGTCCCAGCCTACAACCCCGGTGAGGAACCCTGAGGGCTCTGGATTGGGGGTGGGGGTAATGCTGGGAGGTGGAGGTAGAAGGGTTTGGATCTCCCTCCTTGGGCATCTCCTGCATCTTCCAACCCCACACTGACCAGGGGAGTGTCTTGTGAACAACAGCTGCTCATCTACAGATTGGGACACAGCAATGTCACCCAGACCCAGACCTGCTGAGATGGAGTTAGTTTCCTGTCAAGAGGTTACTACACAAACACACCCAGAGTCTGGGGAGATGGCTCTGCTGGTAAAGGATCTGAGTTCGAGCCTCAGAACCCACATGTCAGGCATGGTGGCATACACTTGAAATACTTTCCCTGTGGAGGTGGAGACAGGAGGATCCATGAGACTCACTGGCCAGTCAGCCTTGACTACTTGGCAAGTTCCAGGCCAACGTGAGATCCTTTCAGATAACAAGATAGATGGATCAGGTGTGGTGACTCATGCCTTTATTCCAGCACTTGGGAGGCAAAGGCAGGCCAGTCTGAGATGAAAATCAGCCTGGACTACACAGGAAATTCCATTCTAGCCAGAACTGCGTAGTGAGGCTGGTCCCAACACAAACGTAACAAGGTGATGATTCCTGAGGAATGACACCCAAGGGATTCCTCTAGCCTCCACGTTCATGTACACACATGTGCACCTGCATACACACACATGAACACACACAGCAGCAAATTAATGAACTAACTAATGAAAATAAATACAGCCACTGGTTTGTGGTGGGACAAACATTTAACCTCAGTACTTGTAAGGTAGAGAAATGTGGATCTCTATGAGTTGAAGGCCATCCTGGTCTACATAGTGAGTTCCAGGACAGCCTGGGCTACGTAATAGAGAAACGATGTCCCCCCAAAAAAACCAATAAATAGCAAAATAACAGGATAACAAAGAAGAGCCACCAGGAGGAAATAGGGGAACTCAGTTTAGAAGAGAGTTGGGGTCTGGGTGGAGGAGGCAGCACCTGCCTGCATAGAGGCCTTAGGAGTGGAGGTCCATGGACAGATTGAGCCAGACCCACAGTTCCAGGCTACTTCTTGGGCTATCAGTCACACTGGTCATCAGGCAGGGTTCCTTGTCCTTGTCCTTGAAAAGAGCACCTTGGACACATACCTGGGTAAAGAGACCGGCACACAGTGCAGGGCACCATCACCACCTTCTGGGAAATGAGCTTATTGTGACCTTGTCCCCACAGGCCCCTGCTGAGCAGCATCTACTTCCAGGTCCTGGTCTTTCTGGAGGTGCCCCTGCTCCTGAGCATGCTCAGTGCCGTCCTCTGGGTGAACAGGCCTCAGCGGGACTCTGGGGAGATGCAGCATTGTCCCGATTATGAGAATCAGTGAGGTCTGTTGACGTCAAAGCCCTGTCCAAGTCCCTGGACACAGCTCTTCTGGTGGCAGAGGACAACAAATAAAACTGTGTTCCTGAGAATACTCTGAGATTTTTTAGAAGACTCTTTTGATGTGTCAAATACATAAAAGAATGTGCCCTATAAATACATATACATACATATTTTAATAGACTATCTTTACTTAGCTGTGGATTTCTGTTTAAGCAGTTTAATTCTGATGAACATAAATATTACCAGAATATTTTTCCTTACTGACATAGGAAAGTAACGGTATTCTCAGTCTCAAAAACAGCCTTTTACATATTTTGCAAAGACCTTAGAACTAGTCCAAAACAGACTAAGCTGCCCCTACAGAAGGTACACAAAGACTAATTCCCAGATGTTGTTCATTGCTGAGTCAAGGCCAGGCTGTTTACACGAAGACTCAGTCCTTGCAGTAGTTCCCTTTCTGCTGCTGGTGCATACAGGTCCCTGACAGCTCAAGGTTCAGCCGGTTGTTTCATGTCTTGGACCCCTCACCAACTTAGAGCTATGTGCATGGGTCAATGTGCCAATACTAGCCTAGGAGAAACTAAGTGGCTTATCGTGTGTTTTGAGAATGGGTAGGACCCTGAAAATGTGATTTATAATTATCCAGTGTTTGGCAGAGAGGGAGCAGCAGCATCGGTGTGAAGAGATACAGCTGTGTAGAGCTATGTGAGAGCTGCTGCAGAATGTGTGTGTGTGTGTGTGTGTGTGTGTGTGTGTGTGTGTGTGTGTGTGTGTGTGTGTGCTGAGTGAGAGATGAAGAGAAGAAGCATGAGAGAATTGTAAGGAAATAAATGGGTGAAAGAATGAGTGAGTAAAGAGCCAGGAAATTATATAGAAGCGTGTGTGTGTGTGTGTGTGTGTGTGTGTGTGTGTGTGTGTGTGAGAGAGAGAGAGAGAGAGAGAGAGAGAGAGAGAGAGAGAGAGAGAGAGAGAGAGAGAGAGAGATCACTGTGTGGAAGAGCTGCTGCTACGTAGAGAAGCTGTGCCCAGAAACTGTGTAAAGTGCCGTATGGAGAGACGGCCATAAATGAGATGCTTAGCTGTGGTTAGTGGAGATTAGTGACTGTGTGGACATGGAAGATGAAGCTGCATATAAAAGAGATGTAGAAGAGAAATGCATGTCAAAGAAATTGTGTAGCCATGTGAAGAGATGTGTGTCTGTAAAGATATGCAGCTGTATGCAGCAATGTGGACATATGTAACTGTGTGGAGACTGAAGAGTCAGAAGCCTTTTTAACATTAAGTAAAAGAGAAAGTTAACAACAGAAATCGTGTGTGTTTCCTTATTTGACCAGTAAGAGATGAATAAAATTTATTTCTAAATACCCTCAGATAGAAACAGTCTAGCCCTCGCTGCCTTAGTAGATTCTCTTGCATTACCCTGGAGGGGGCCTTGGAGCAGGCTCTCCATAAAGCCCCCAATACCTTCATTCTGCTCAGTCCTAGCACTGCACAGGTTCCCAAAGGGGGAATTCCTGAGAAGGGGAATACAAGACATGACAATGTGTTTACCATCCATATTTACCACCTCTGTGGTTAACAAGACCAAAGATGCAAAGAGTAGACTGGCCAAGCACTCATCCTCATTGTCCCATGAACCTCCCATTCACAATGAACTCAAGAGGGTTTCACTGTGAGTGACACAGGCACAAATGGTGTGGAATTCACAAGAGTGAAGGAGATGGTTCCTCTCCTCATGGAGATGGAGCAAGATAAGATGGACAGATCTCAAGTCAGCTCAGGAAGTGACTTATCACAGAGGATGGACAGCATGAACAAAAAGAAAATGCTCTCAAAGGCTGGCCAGAGGTGGGAAGGTTGTGAAGCCCTTAGATGAAGGCTGGGGGACAGGTGGCATCCTCAATCCATGGTTGGGGATGTGTACCTTCACTGGGAGTGATAGGAACCTGTGCCCCTGAGTCCTGGAGCATTCAGAGCAATTCCTGTACCAGTTCATCTGGAGCCTCCCAGGGGACCAGGAAGCAGAGGACAGAAAGGAGAAGTCGGCATGTGAACACTGGACTTTCGAGAAGGAGACCGCACCCCCCTTGTCTTGGGCTTGGTGTGGGCAGGAGACATCAGAGCTGAAGAAATGCTCCCAAGAGTGATGGGAGTGTGGCTGCCTTCAGCTCTGCTCCTCTTTCAGGTCCCAGGTGAGCACAGGGACAGGGGTGTGTGTGGGGTTACAGCTCTGAAAGGGGAACTCCTGGAGTAAGTGAGAGGGCATGATGGGGGATAGCAGGTGGGAGAGAGCAGCCAGCAGAGGAAGATGGGCCAGAGTGAAGACAAGGACTTAGGGTGGGCAGGAGTAGCCAGTGTCACCTCACAGGTGCTGTCAGGATTCAGTGCACAGTACAGTCATGACTACCACACTGAGACAGTCAGGACCTGCTGAGAGGGTTAGCTGTGACAGACATTGTCATAAAAGCACACGATCTTTATTGGGTATACACATATATTTGCATACGTGTGTATGCATACCAAAGACACACACAAGCACTGATTCCTGCATAGACACGTCACACCCACAGAGACATACACCACTTATAAGTACATAGGTAAAGACTATCTCATTCCCTCCCTTTGTCTCTCTTTCTTTCTCTGTCTCTCTCTCTGTCTCTCTCTCTCTCTCTCTCTCTCTCTCTCTCTCTCTCACACACACACACACACACACACACACACACACACACACACACACACACACAGAGTGTTGTTTCCTCCAGGGCCCTTCCTTTCTCAAGGGACAAGCCCCCTCCCCGTCCCCTCTTCCTGACAACACAGGTGCTCACCTCAGTCCTGACTCCTGGGTCTGACAAAGCCTGTCTCCTTCCTCGATGTTTCCTCCAGACCAGACAGCTCTCTAGGAGATGACCAAGGGGGGCCTGACCACCATCCACCTGTGAGGGTGCAGAATTGGGCCTTGTGTTTTTCAGACTGTGTCCCTCTGCGTGGCCCCAGCAAGGTGACAGGCACTGTGGGGGAGTCCCTGAGTGTGCGGTGTCAGTACGAGGAGGAACACAAGACTAACGACAAATACTGGTGCAGAGTGTCACTGCTAACACCATGTAAAGAGATTGTCAAGACCAGAGCCTCAAAAGAAGCTGGGAAAGGCCGAGTGTCCATCAGGGACCATCCAGCCAACCTTACCTTCACAGTGACCTTGGAGAACCTCACCCTGGAGGATGCAGGCACCTACAAGTGTGGGGTGGACACGCCATTTTTTGATGACAGATCCTCTGTGAAAATCAATCCCTCCTTTGGGATTGATAACTCCTTCAAGGTTGTGGTGTCCGTGGTCCCAGGTAAGCTCCCTTCATGTCAGGGCATCCTGAGTCCAGGCCTGTCATTCCCTCATTAAGGAAGGAAGGCAGATACAATAGCATGGTGAGCTTGGTGAATCAGTGAATCAGGCCACAGGGAGTGTGAGTCCACGTGTGCCTTGTGAGAGCATGTGTGGTATATGTGATAGCATATGTACACCAATACATGTGTGTGCGTGTACACACAAGCACAATGGGGAACCTGAGTTCTTAGAAACTCTCTTTTTATTACATTTAGTTAGTTAGTTAATTAGTTAGTTAGTTGGACTAGCCCATGGTGTGTTTCAGTCAGAGAACTGGCACTTAGTTCTGCCTCCACAGTGTTGTCATGGGGCTCAAACTCAGGTCATCAGGCTTGACAAGCAGAGTCTTTATCCACCGAGCTGTCTCATCAGCTGATCTGTGTGTCCCATGTGACAGTCTCAGGCCAGAGACAAGCCCTGAACCACTGGCTTTTTGTGACTTCCTGTCCTGATAGCAGACAAGTCCTCTCTCCCAGGTCTCACTTGGTCCTGTCCCCAACTCATGTGGGAACAGTACGCCAGAGTATCTGCTCCCCTCTCTCAAAGCCTGCTCTGGTCTGGGACTGAGTGGACACTTCCCTTCCATGGAGGTCCTGAGGGAGCAGCCTCATCACAGTGTTTGTGGGTCTTCTGATAGGAACCAGAGATACAAAAAGGAGGGTAGATTGTATATCAGGGTTCTTGATCCCTGAGGAATCCATTCAACTACTCCAAGTTCCCCTCCATCCCCCTTTCCCAGGAAACATTTACTACAGAAAGAAACTCAGGGAATCCCCCAAAAGTGCCCCTTCCCAGGCAGAGGGTGAAGCTGGATGGAAGACAGTCTCTCAGCTCCTTTGGTCCCAATGTTCTCCATGTCTGCAGTCATTCTCCCCTAATGGAGCCTCCCTTGTTACAGACTCCTAACTAGTGCAGCATCTCTTTAAGGGCCGGGTGGTGGAGGGGCTGAAGGGGCTGAACTGCTCTGTTATTCCCAGTTTTCTCTTTTCTGAGAGAGGGTCTTGTGTAGCCCAGGCTGGCCACAAACTCACTGTGTACCTGGGGTTCATCTTGAATGACTGATCTTCCTGACTCTGCCTCTCTGGCACTGGGATTACAGGCTCCCATCCCCACACCCAGCTTCCTGTTCTGGTTCTCAGTTTTGGTTTCCCCCTCAAAAAAACTTCCCTCCAACATCCTCTGTTGGTTCACAGTGAAGTGGGTGGAACCAAATCCTGCTGGTGTCTCTAGTTCCCCTCAGTAGAGGCCACTCTCCACAGGGTCCTTCAAGCATCTGTCTTTCTAGAACTTTCCATCTGGCCATTCCTCAGGAAAGACTTCCCAGTGGCCTGTCTAGGTGACAGTGTGGGAATGAGGGGGCCAGGCAGACAGAGTCTCACCACTCGGTGTCTGTCCCCAGAAGGATGGAAGACAAGGAAGCAAAAGGTGTGACTGAGGCCAGAAGGGACCTGGCACCAAGTGTCTTGTCACTGACACTTAAACTCTCCTCTACAGGAAGACTGGCCTCAAGTTTGAAAGTGCCAACCAGCCCCAATGCACCATGGGAAAGGCTGGGAAGGGAAGCCCTGACCAGGACTTGGTGGGGCCATGGGGCTTGTAGGCTGTTACACAGCTGTCCACCGTGTCCCTAGGGACCTGTGTGCAGCAGAGCTGCAGAGGTTTCAGTGGGGAGGAGATGGAGTGGAGGTCACTGGGACAGTCTGTGTTTCCATCCTTAGCTCCAGTCACAGTCTCTATACCGAAGATCATAGCAAATATCCTGGGGTCCCCCACATCCTCACCAGTGCACACTCAGTCCAGCGTGACCACAGAGGATACAACTTCTGGTCCCAGCCTACCACCCCGGTGAGGAACCCTGAGGGCTCTGGATTGGGGTGGGGGTAATGCTGGGAGGTGGAGGTAGAAGGGTTTGGGTCTCCCTCCTTGGGCATCTCCTGCATCTTCCAATCACACACTGACCTGGGGAGTGTCTTGTGAACAACAGTTGCTCATCTACAGATTGGGACACAGCAATGACACCCAGACCCAGACCTGCTGAGATGGAGTTAGTTTCCTGTCAAGAGGTGACTACACAAACACACCCAGAGTCTGGGGAGATGGCTCTGCTGGTAAAGGATCTGAGTTCGAGCCTCAGCACCTACATGTCAGGCATGGTGGCATACACTTGAAATACCTGAGCTGTGGAAGTGGAGACAGGAGAATCCCTGAGACTCACTTTCCAGCCAGCCTAGACTACTTGGCAAGCTCCAGGCCAATGTGAGATCCTTTCAGATAACAAGATAGATGCATCAGGTGTGGTGACTCATGCCTTTATTCCAGCACTTGGGAGGCAAAGGCAGGCCAGTCTAAGAGATGAAACTCAGCCTGGACTTCATAACAAATTTCATTCTAGCCAGAGCTGCATAGTGAGACCTGTTCCAACACCAACATAACAAGGTGATGATTCTTGAAGAATGACACCCAAGGTTATCCTACATACACACACATGAACACACACACACACACACACACACACACACACACACACACACACACACACACCGGTAAATTAATTTATTAACTGATGAAAATAAATACAATCACTGGTTTGTTGTGGCACAAGGCTTTAACACCAGTACTTGGGAGAACAAGGCAGGTGGATCTCTGTGAGTTGAAGGCCATCCTGCTCTACATAGTGAGTTCCAGGACAGCCTGGGCTACATAAAAGAGAGACCCTTCCCCCTATCTTCCAAAAAACCAACCAACCAACCAAACAAACAAACACATAAATAAATAACAAAGAAGAGCCACCAGGAGAAAATAGGGGAACTCAGTTTAGAAGAGAGTTGGGGTCTGGGTGGAGGAGGCAGCGCCTGCCTGCATAGAGGCCTTAGGAGTGGAGGTCCATGGACAGATTGAGTCAGACCCACAGTTCCAGGCTAATTCTTGGGCTATCAGTCACACTGCTCAATCAGGCAGGGTTCCTTGTCCTTGTCCCTGAAAAGAGCACCTTGGACACACACCTGGGTAAAGAGACAGGCACACAGTGCAGGACACCATCACCACCTTCTGGGAAGGGAGCTTATTGTGACCTTGTCCCCACAGGCCCCTGCTGAGTAGCATCTACTTCCAGGTCCTGGTCTTTCTGGAGGTGCCCCTGCTCCTGAGCATGCTCAGTGCCGTCCTCTGGGTGAACAGGCCTCAGCGGTGCTCTGGGGAGAAGCAGCACTGTCCCGATTATGAGAATCAGTGAGGTCTGTTGACGTCGAAGCCCTGTCCATGTCCCTAACACAGCTCTTCTGGTGGCAGAGGACAAGAAATAAATCTGTGATTCTGAGAATACTCTCAGATTTTTACAAGACTCTTTTTGCTGTGTCAAATGCATAAAAGAATGTGCCCAATAAATGCATATACATACACATTATAATAGAATATCATTGTTTATTCTTAGATAATTTCACACATGTACAACAGAACTCTATCATATCTTCCTCCAACCCCACCCTCCCCCTCCCTCATGTGTTCCCTCCTCCCCTTCGTGGTCCATTCCCTTCCTTCCATTCTTCTCTTTCTCTTCCTAACCCACTGAATCCATAGTGCCACCCACCGGAATGCTAACCGATCTTGCTGTCTTGGTCTTGGACAGGTGACCACAGTCACAATGTCATGAGTGCAGTGACCATGCCTCAGCCAGATCGCTGCTTCTCACACCCCTCTCCTCCTCACCTCTGGCTGTTGAATGCTTTCCTCTCCTTCTTCCTTCCATAATGTTCCTGAGCCTTGGGATAGGATGGGGTTGCTTGGGGTATGATGAAGGCGCCTTCTAGTAACACGGAGGTGCCTTGGGGTGGCGTAGGCTAGGGTTTGATATACATGTCCCGTTTACGGCTGAGCACTCATTTGTCACATTTTCTCAGCACCAAGACCACAGCAGAGGGAAGCTTCTCCAACCCAGGCTGAGGACCGCGCTAATCAGAGTTTATGGACATAGATATTTAGAGGGCAGTTTGACAACATGTCCAATAAATAGATAGAGCTCACATGCAAATACTCTTGACACTGTGCCCTCCTCCAGATGCAGTAATAGAATGTGGTCTATACTGACGATCCTCCTCTCTGATGTCACATACCTGCTTTCTATTCTCCTTGGTGACTACCTCAACCTGGTATTTTTTTTCTGCTGGTTTAAGGTTTTGTCACATACTTGCACATGGGTTTGCCCAGGGTGTATTGTTTAGTGTCTCTGTTTGGGGTTTTTATATAGACAGAATTATACTTTCTTTTCTAGAGACAGGGTCTCATTATGGAGTCCTGGTCTAAAACTCGCTATGTTGACCAAGCTGGCCTTTAACTCACAGAGATTCACCAGCACCAGCTGCCTATACCAGTGTTACCCTCTTTTCCCTCAGTGTTCAGGAGTAAATCCAAAGCCTGACATGCAGAACAAGCACTTTGTCACAGAGATGCACCCCAGCCCTCTTACTCTGTCTAACTATTTATCTATCTGTGTGTCTGTCTGATGGTGTGTCTGTCTCTACATCTCTCTCCCTTTCTCCTCCTTTCTTTCCTTCCTTCTTCCATTTCTTTCATTAGCAGGGTCTCACTGTGTAGCCCAGGCTAGTTTCCAGCTCTTCATCCTCCTGCCTCAGCCTCCCTAGTTCTGGAATTATGGGCATGTGCTACCATGCCCAGTTCACATGCCTCATTTCTAAGTCTTTGGTTTTATCATTTGACATCGTTGTGTCTTTGAGGTCCATGCACACTGATGTGTTGACACTGTACTGTGCATCTTGTTTGTGTTGCTCTGGTTGGCTGTGTTAGCACACTATTACATCGTTTTCCTCTGCGGTTAAACACTTTGGAGTATCCTTTTCCTTTTCTTCTGCCTCCTTCCTTCCTCCTTCTCTCCCCTCCTCCCCCATCCTGTGTTTGTGATGAAACAGAACACAGATGGATGACTCTGGTCATAAGCATGTGTCCTGAAGGCCTGCTTTCTATGTGGGTTCTGCAGATCCAATTCAAGACCTTTTGCTCATACAGCAATCATTTCATTGACTGACCTACCTCCCCAGTCACCTTTTTTCATATCTTTTGATAAATGACTTTTAATTATAATGTACCAAATTAGTCTACTGATTATACTTTTTGCCTCTCATTTAAGAAATTATTAATACCAAGCCAAGCACATGTCTGTAATCCCAGCACTCGGGAGGTAGAGGCCTGATTTCTGGAGTTTAGTCATCCTCAGCTACACTGTCAGTTCCAGTTCAGCCTGGGCTCCATAGGACTCAGTCTCCAAAAACAAGCAGGGCCTGGAGAGATGGCTCAGCAGTTAGGAGCACTGGCTGTTCTTCCAGAGGACCCAGGTTTGATACCCAGCACCCATATGGCAGCTCACAACTGTCTATAACTCCAGATGATCCAATGCCCTTTTCTGGCCTCTGTGAGCACTGTCCTGGTGTAAAGACATGCACTGAGGCACAGACATCCATACACATAATAATAAATAAGGGCATTTTTAAACAAACAATCAAAAGCCTCAGAGAGGATGAAGAAGAAGAGGAGGAGGAGTAAGAGGGGGGATAGTAACAGCAACAGAAATAAATGGAAGTGATATCCTAAAAATTAATTGTTTTTCTGTTTCTTGTAAACATTTTTATATCTCACATTTTTATTTATTACTATTTAGTATGTTTGTGGTGTGTGTGCACACATGTGCATGTCACAGCACACATTTGGCAGTCAGTGAACATCTTTGTGGAATGAGGTCTCTCCTTTCACTTCCACATGATTCTGAGAACTAGATTTAGGTCCCCAGGCTCACACAGTATCTTCAACCACTGAGCCATCCTCCTAGTCCTTGTGAAGTATTTAAAATTTTTTCCTTTTATGAGTAAGTATGTCCTTGACCAATTTTTAACTGATATTTTTCAGACAAATCCTTGCTCTGTAACTCTGGATGGCCTGGAACTCTCTATGTAGACCAGGCTAGCCCAGAACTCACAGAGACCCATCTGTCTGCACCTCCTGAGAGTTGGGATTAAAGGTGTGAATCACCATGTCTGCTCTTTACTGATTTTTCCATCAAGGCTGAACTAATAATCAATTAGTTTCCTCTCAATTAATTTAACACTTATCACATCTTCCCAGTGCCCTGCAATGCCAGCCACTTTTTGGAAGATACTGATTCTGAATATGTTTGAATTTTTTTCCTGGCTTCTCTGGTTTGTGTAGTTTGTCTAATTCCTCAGCTCTGAACAGGTCCACTGCTGTTTCATTGCTAGAGCTTTAGTGTCAAGCCTTGATGTCATGTCACTCTTGTGGATGTCAGGATGTCCGTAAACAATGGTCAGGTCCTCTTCTATGCACACCTTTAGACTAGCCAATCAGTTCCTAAAAAGAAAACAAAATCTGAGCTAGAGTGATAGTTCAATGGTTAGGAGAAGTGGCTGCTCTTGCAGAGGAGCTAAGTTCAGTTCTTAGTACCCACACTTGTTATCTCAGAACTTGGCTCAGGGAATCCAATGCCTCCTTCTGGCCTCTGTGGGCACTGCATTTACACATACATATGGGCAGGCAGAACACTCATACATGTAAAATAAAGAAAGTAAAACTTTAAAAAAGAAAGAAATGTTGCTGAAAAGTCCGTGTTGGGAGTCCCCTGGCTCTGCTTCCCCCACTTTCAGTTCTGAAGTTACCGATGTGTACCACTGTACCCAGGTTTTACGTCAGTGCTGGGGACCTGAACTCATTCCTCATGATTACATGACAAGCACTTTACCCATCTCCCTGGACTACACATTTAAAGCTTTGATGACACCCAATTCTTCAAATTTCTTTTAAAGGTTATGTTTGGTATTGTCTATAAAAAATCAATAGCAGCCTTGTATTTGTTGCAACTTTTATAAAGTTTTAAAGTATCTATCTACAATATTTATTTACTCCTCCCCACCTCATGTATGTGTGTGTGTGTGTGTGTGTGTGTGTGTGTGTGTGTGTGCGCACTCACATGAGCGTGCAGAGGTCAAAGGAGGGTGTGAGTTGCCTTGCTATATCACTCTCCACCTTATTCCTTGAGGCAGGGTCTCTCCCTGAAGTGGAGCTCACTGCTTTTTGGCTAGGTTGGTAGCCAAAAGGCTTGAGTTTTGTAGCTTTTTGTTAACCTTTAAGCTCATGAATCATGATTTAATTGGGATTTCTTGTTCTGAATGGGAGGGGGCAGTTCTAGGCATTTAGTTTTCTAGGGTGTGGATATCCAAATGTTTCAACAGTGTGTGTTAAACTCTCCATCTTTCCACACTGCTTTTGTTTTTGTCAAAAACCAGTCAGACGCATTTGAGTGGAAGACATGTGACATTACCTAGAGCCCAGGGAAAGATGAGGCCACTAAAATATGGATTCTGAACCAAGGACAGAGCACCCACAGTGCAACTTACACAGACAAATTTCCCTTGAATTATTGTGGGCAAACCAGAACGTGTCTGTTAGTCCATGCAGAACATCAAATGTTAGTCTGTGACCTCTGACCAGAGGATGGAGACTTCAGAGCTGTGGATGTATGCCTGGGGCCATATGATGCTCCCAGCAGGCATGGGGACTGACCTAAGGTGCACAGATGGGCCTTCAGGAATGAGATGGGGACCAGTCAGCAGGGCAGATTCAGCTCTTCTGCCTGCCTTGTGACAGGGTGTGTGTAGTGTCACACCTTCAGATCTTGTTGTCCTTCTAATAAGCAATGAGATGGTCCTAGATTAAGACCCTTTTCTGTAGCAGTTTAATGTCCTGGCTGCAGATTCTTTAAAACTCCTATTTTAGAGTTTAGAGACTGCTGTGGGATGGTTTGTTTGTCAAGTGTGTTGCTGATTGGTCAATAAATAAATCACTGATTGGCCAGTGGCCAGGTAGGAAGTATAGGCGGGACAAGGAGGAGAATAAAGCTGGGAAGTGGAAGGCTGAGTCAGAGACACTGCCAGCCGCCATGATGACAAACAGCATGTGAAGATGCCGGTAAGCCACAATGCATGGCAAGGTATAGATTTATAGAAATGGATTAATTTAAGCTATAAGAACAGTTAGCAAGAAGCCTGCCATGGCCATACAGTTTGTAACCAATATAAGTCTCTGTGTTTACTTGGTTGGGTCTGAACGGCTGTGGGAATGGCAGGGGATAGAGATTTGTCCTGACTGTGGGCCAGGCAGGAAAACTTTAGCCACACCTACCTATCAGGCTCAATCTTCCTTCCCCTTGTGGTGACTTTTCTGAGGTGGCTTAGGCCAGTAGATGGCAGTGTCTTCTTAATCTTTCCTTCTATCAGCATTGTTTATTAAGTTAACTTTATTTGTTTATTTTACATCCTGACCCTCCACTCCTCCCATTTTTCTCCCCACCTCACTTCTACCCACCCCACCCACTCCTCCTCTGTTTGGCAGGCTTCCCATGGATCTCAACAAAGCATGGCATATCGAGTTCAGGTAGGACTAAGCTCTTCTCCTTGTATTAAGATTGGGCAAGGCAACCAAGTATGAGGAAGAGTTTCCCAAAAGACATCCAAAGCACTAGACAGAGCCCCTGATCCCACTTCTATGAGTTCCAGAAGTAGACAAAGCTAAAACTGTCACACATATGTAAATGGCCTAGGTCAGTCCCGTGCAGGCTCCCTGGCTGTTGGTCTAGACTCTGAGCTCCTATGAGCCCAGGTTAGTTGTTTCTGGGGATTCCCTTGTGATGTCCTTGTCCCCCTTGGCTGGTACAAACCTTCCTCCCTCTCTTCAGCAGGATTCCCCAAATTAGGACCAATGCTTGGCTGTGGGTCTCTGCGTCTGTTTCCACCAGTTACTGGATAACGGCTCTCTAATGACAATTGGGGTAGTGCCAGTCTATGAGTATGACGGAATATAGACCTCAGCCTAGAGTTTTTAGAACTGCCAACATCCTCATTCAAACTTCCCTGTACACACCCTCAGAGATGCACCTACAGGGTATTCTCCTAGGTGATTTCAAAGCCCAGGCAAGTGGGCAATGAAGATTAAGTGTGTGTGTGTGTGTGTGTGTGTGTGTGTGTGTGTGTGTGTGTATGCTTAAATTTTCCTCCCAAAAGTTTGATACCAGGCTTACTTTGTACCTGTATCTATGGACACTTACAACTTGTCCTCTGGATTTCAACCAGCTGCAGATTCCCACCACTTGGGAGGCTCACACTGGAGAGTGAGGGTTTGAAGCCAACTACACAGCAAAATTCAGTCTTACAAAAACAAAACAAGGGGTTGTGGATTCAGCTCAGTGGGTAGAGTGCTTGCTGGCATTCGTGAAACCTTGGGTTCAGTCTTCAGCCCCTCATAACACTGAGCATGGTGGTGACCGCCTGGAATCCCGGGACTTTGGTGCCAGAGGATGGAGGATCAAGGCAGGTTGAGCGACATGAGACCTTGCCTCAAACCCAAACTCTCCCATTCTCTGAGTGAACACCTGTGGCCCCAGTAGTCATTGTGACAGGTGTCCCTGACCAGAGAAATCGCTGCTCTGAGTTCATAGCAGTGCTGCCCCAGGCTGAGCCTTCAGCAGTGCCCCTCACCACTGGGCTAGCCTGGGCTGCTTTATGCTTTCTTGCTATTGCAGTCACCCTCCTGAGAAAGCTGAAAAGAAGTTTCAAAACCAGAGTCTCCCTGGCAGGCTTGTGGGTGCTTGTTGAATACAACCACCCCTCCTTGTCCAGTCTGTCAGGACAGGGGCCCTTTAAGGCTTAGCTCACGCTGTCAGAGAAATGCTGCAGGCAAGCAGAAAGCCAAGGCCAGACAGAGAAAACCTACGAACAGGTCCAAGGTGTGCTTGAAAATGTGCTTAGGTGCTGAAGAAGGAAAATTAAATGGGTGTAGACAGCCATAGGGAAAAAATTAAATACTTAGAAAATAATAAAGTAAGTCTTCAAAGAGAGAGTAAAGTAATATAAACAGAATAAGCCATGTAAGGATGGAAAATGCCATACACAGGGCATTTAGACATTATGTAGTGCTTTATTTACTTCAAATATTTTAAATGTTAATGAACAAAAGCCAGCAACTGTGGAGAAACAATGGACAGTAAAAAAAACTGCTGAATCAAACCATCATATATAATTTAAGGATGTCTTAACTTCAGAATGAAATTCAGGAAATGTGTTACATTGGGGGAGAGGTTATACCTTTGTTTCCACAGGAAAGAAAAAGCTATGGACTCCTTCAAAATTAATAAAGATCGTATTTGATCAGGGGAGACCTCCTGAAATCTTGGCTGCAGACATGAGGAAGAAACCAAGAAAACTATAAGACAGGTAACATTATATGCTGGTCCCTCTACATGGGAACAGCTCTGAAACTGGATGAGCCATGATAAATCTTGTTGCCTACAGAGTTCTCATGACAGTTTGGTTATGCAGTCCAAACAGACTTATAAAATTGACAGGTGCCTTTTACCTGCTCAAATATAGAACAGAGAATCATCTTTAGCTGATTTGTGCACACCACACATTCCATACTTGTGTTAATGTAGATATGTATGTTACTTTTAAAAGTTTGTATGTTTTCAGACCAAAAGGACCAGACATTAATGAAGACAAGACAAGTAGCCCAGGTGATCCAGACTCACAGAACGCCTGTGTTGCTGCTTCCTCGGAAATCTGCATACAGGACAACTTCAAAGCTGCTAGCTCAGATGATCCATCCTCACAGACTGCTAGCCAGGACTTCAGTTAAGCCCCGCACTTTTCCATCACAGAGAAACTGGACCACCAATGATACAACTAGCTCTCCCAAGACATGACCATTGTCCCAGTTTTCTCTGGGTCACCTGAAGACGCCATCACCCCCAGACAACAAGAAGCAATTTTAAGAACATGACACCCACATTCCCGAGAGGTATGGAAGGGTGTTGTTTTTTTGTCATCTGGTGGGTTACAGATGTTTGCTGTCATTTAGGGCAGTTGAGTACAAGTTATTATTGGTCATGATCATGGAGGAAACTAAACAAAGAGTTAAATTAAGGGATTTCTTTCTTTTTCTTTCCTCTATCCTCCTTCCCCTTTTATCTACTGTTGGGGAAAGAAAGGGGCATATGGATGAAAAAATGGGGGGTGTAGGAATGATAGGATAAAAGGGCAGATTTTTGAATCTACTTTGAAACTAAAAAGCAACTACTAGTCTCAATATTTTACACTGCATGGATTTTTGTGTATTGATATGAATTTAAGTTTATTTTTGTTACAGCATATTGTATAGATGTTTCTGCTCCTGTTTAAGGTATTGTACCTATGCAACTCATTTAAAAATGTAATGTAGTGTTCTAGCCCTGAAAGCTACTGTTATAAACTGTTTAGGATAATTAGGAAATGCAGGTTAATAGTCATCTATTGCAATCAAGCTTGTCATCATATTAGGTATGTTTTCAAAGTTAAACAGAGGTATATTTTAGATAGATAGGTGGTCTTTAAACACTTCAGAGATTTATAGAATATGACATTTAAGATGTTCTAATAACATAAAGCTTTTATGACAGTGACACTGCCTGCCAGCACCAATCTACTTTGAAGCGGATGATAGGCACTGAAGAACTTCCATATGAAGTTTGCGTCAAATGTGACAAAGCTGACCATTGAGCAAGAAACTGTTCTTGCCTTGACTGCTGACAGTATGCTGTTCAAACTGGACAAGTAGGAGACAAAAGAAGTTGACTGTTAAACTTTGCAAAAACAAGGTAGGCCAGTCCTTCAGAATTTCTGCTTCAGGAAAAGTCTGTTAGATATTCTGGGCCTGAAGGCTGAAGATGGATGCTCCAAAATTGCAGAGGAACTTTGAGTGACTGTCCAGGCAGCCAGCTGTCTCTGTCATTTCTTAGTTTTGGAAGTTTCTTGCTCTGTACTTTCTCTTTACTCAGGTAATATTTTATCCTTCTCAGGTCTCTGATGGCATTAAAGACTAGATAGTTATGGTTTTATAGATTTCATTGCTACCAAATTTAAAAAAGAAACTCAGAGATTTAAAGTTTATAAAGGTTGAGAAACATATAAGCTTAAGTTGTTTGTCTAAAATTGTTTCAATCTCTAAAAGGATATCTTTGCCTAGTAATACAAGTTATGATAGAAAGTGATTTGGGTACAAAACAACAGACTCATCAAGGAGGATAGATGATGGAGTACTTTCTCCATGGTTGGAAGAAACATCCAAATGGACTGGACATTGGGAATGTAATTCTTGCCTGATAATTTTTTTTTATTGTATATAGTTTATTGATGTTAGAGAAAGAGCATTTTATTGGATTTCTCAAAGGGGGAAATGTTGGGATAATCTTTTTGTACAAAGTATAAAGATGTCTCTTTCTCCTCCCTTACTGATTGGTTTAATAAAGGGCTGAACAGCAAATAGCTAGAAAGGAGAGGACAGGCAGGACTTCCGGGCAGAGATAGGAACTCAGGGAAAGATTTTGAGGAGTAGGATCAGACATGGAGGAAGTTGGACTTAGGGTACTGAGGAGAGGTAATGAGCTATGTGGCAGAATTTAGATTAATATAAACAAGTTAATTTAAGTATTAAGAGCTAGTTGGGAGGGGTGGAGAGATGGCGCAGAGATTATGAATATTGGCTACTCTTCTGAGTTCAATTCCCAGCAGCCACATAGTAGCTCACAACCATCTATTATAGGATTTGATGTCCTCTTCTGGCATACAGGTATATATGCAGAGCACTCATACATAAAATAAAAAGAAATAAAAATTAAAAAAAAGAAGAGCTAGTTGGGAACAAGCCTAGGCTAAGGCCAAGCTTTCACAATTAATAAAAGGTTTCTGTGTCATTATTCAAGAGCCGGCAGTCCACAGAAAAGCTCGTTACATGCTCTCCTCTCCCATGATCCCCTGAAGCTCACTCATGTCCCAGGTGAGCAGAGGGATTTGCTGTATTGCATCTGTCTCTACTGTCCTGTCTGTCTGTGTCTCTCCTTGGAAGTCCCACCCATCTTTCAAGTTCAGATCTAGCATTGCATCTATCGCCTGTACCACACATGCAATGACTTGGTCTTCTCAAAAACTGACTTCTTCTTTCAGGAAATATGAAAAAGCAAGAAGTTATCAAGGAAGTGAATGAGAGAGACCTAAAGGAAATTCAGACTGAACTTCAAGTCCTTGCAGGGTGTTGGCATCTGTCACCACCACGGCCAGGAGAGGAGACAGGACCATGTGGCTGTTCCCTGCTCTTCTCCTCTTCCTCCCAGGTAAGTAGCTGGGGCTTTAAGACATCACAGAGTCAGTGGTGGCACAGGACACAGAGTCTGCCCTGGGTTAGGGAAAACAGGAAGGGCTAATTCATTCACCAGCTGCTTACTCCCTAAATAAAAGGCAAGTCTTTGGCATCTGATGGATCCTATGGATGCTTCAGAAAAGCCAAAATAAAAAAACAAATTTTCAAAATTCTTCCAGAGTGTGTTTCTCAACCCTGTTGCTCCACAAAAGCAGTTGAGTGAAGGGATAAATGAATTATTTTAAAAATATGTTTATACTTTATATTTGGTACTTTGAGATAGGATCTCATGCAGCCTAGGATGATTCTGAAATTGTGATCCTCTGGATTCCATCCTGAGTGTTGGGATTTCTAGCATGCATCTCAATTTCCAGTCGCACTCTGATTTTTAATTGACACAGTATTTAAACATACTTATAGGGGCCGCGTGTGGTAGAGTATGCCTTTAACGTCAGCACTCAGAAGGCAGAGGTAGGTGGACCTCTGTGAGTTCAAGGCCCATCTGGTCCACATAGGGAGACCTATCTCAAAAAGGAAAAAGAAACTGATAGATACAATGTTATATTTGCATGTGTGTATATAGGATGTGACAGTCAAATCTAGGTAGCTGACCATTCACCACAGGCATTTGTCATTTCTTTGTACTAGAAGCATCTGAAATTTTCTCTATGAGCTATTTTGAATTATTGAATCATCAACCATATTTCTCAGCTGTGTTGTACAACACTAGAAGTTGTCAACTCATCAAATGACCCCCTACATCCTAAGCACTCTCTCTGTCCACCTTTCTTCCCTTACACCCTTCCAGGCTGATAACCGCTATTCTGTTCACTACTTCTTTGATATTAACTTTCATGCTTTTTGAAAAAAAATCTGTCTGTGAGGTGTATGCATATGTAAATGTTTAGTGTGTGTATGTGTGTGCTTAGGTACATAGGTGTGTGCACACATATATGTGGAAGCCAGAAATTACCATTGGATACCTTTATCACTCTCCACCTTGTTTGTTGAGACAGGCTCTCCCACTGAACCTGGAGCTCACTGACTCAGTCTAGGTGGCCAGTGATGGATCCCCAGGGATCCTCCTGTCCCTGACTCCCCAGCTCTTAGGGCTCCAGACACACCCCACCTCATCTGAATTTTTCTATGTGTTCTGTGGATCCAAACTCAGGTTCTCCTGCTTCTGCAGCAAACACTTTACTGACCCGTCCATCTCCCCATCCCCTAGACCCAGAGAATAACTTTTTATCTTCCACATATAAATAGAAATGTGTGGTAGTGTCTTTCTGTGTCTGGTTTATTTCACTTCCTCCAATCCCATCCCTGGCTGCAAATGATGGAATTCAATCCATCTACAATGCTATTCCACTGCATTTATGAACCACACTTTATTATCCATGCATCCACATCAAGGCTGATCCTGTGCCATGGCTGTTGTGAATCTGCTGCAGGAAAAACAGGGGAAGGATCACTGCAGTAACTCACTAATTCTCTGGACTCTGGGCTTGCTTTCTATCACTGTGATATAGGCCATGGCCAAGAACAGCGGGGGGAGGAGAAGGCTTGTTTACTTACATGTCCGAATCAAGTCCATCATGGAGAGAATCCAGAGCTGGAGCTCAAGATGGGCAGGAATCTGGAGGCAGGAACTGAGGCAGAGATCCTGGAGGAGTGTGGTTTAGTGGCTTGCTCCCCATGGTTTCTTCAGCCTGCTCTCTTATACTACCCAGGGGTGTTGTCATCCACAGTGGACTAGACCTCCTCACATCCCCTTGCCTACAGGCCCACCTGATGGAGGCATCTTCTCAACTGATATTCTTTCTTTGCCTACCCCCAGGTGGTGTCAAGTTGACAAAAAGCTCACTAACACAGGCTTTATCCCTGAATGTAACTGCTGAATTATGTGGCAGTTCTATGCTTTTCTGAGGAACTTCCATACTGTTTCCCACAATGTCTAATTTACATTCCAACCCACAGCGTGTGAGACTTCCACTGTCCCACATGCACATCTACAGTTGTTATATTTTGTCTTTTTGGTAATATCCATTCTAACTGGGGGATGATGATGGCTCTCTGTAATTCTGATTTGCATCAATCTCCCTGACAATTAGTGAAATGGAGCATTTCTCCATATATTTATTGACCATTTGTACGTCTTTTGAGAACTGTTTGCTGTTAATCTGCTCATGTGTGTGTGGGTGTGAGCAAGTGTGCATGCACACCTTTATCTTTTCATTTTATTTTATTTTTGACACAGAGTCTCACTATGTAGTTCCAGATGGACTGCAACTCTTTTTGTAAACCAGGCTGGCCTTGAACTCACAGAGATCTGCCTGTCTCTGCCTCCTGAGTGCTGGCATTAAAGCATGCACCACCAAGCTCTACTCCCACCTTTATTATTTGAGATAGGGTTCCATACTGACACTGAGGCTGGCTTGGATGGCCAAGGCTTCCAGGATCCCCTCTCTCTACTGTCCACCTCTGTGCTGGGCTCCAGGGACACACCAGCACTCCTGACATTTACATGGTTGCTGGGAACACACACTCAGGTTCTTCTTGCTTAGGCTAACACAGCAGGTGTCTCACTGACTAAGCCTTCTCCACAGTGCCTCAGTAGATCATTTTCTACTGGATTATGACTGCTTATGGACTCTTGAGTTGAATTCTTGCTCATATAGTCTAGAAATTAACCTCTTGTCAGATGCATAGTCTGAAAAGATGCTCTCCCAGGCTGGAATCTGTGTCTCCACTCTGTTGTTTGAGTTATTGTAGTTTGAAATAATTACATTTAGTGATTTTTGTTTTCTTACCTGTGCCATTAGGAACATACTTTGGTGTTATTGTTTGCTGTGGGATGGTCTGTATGTTAAATTGCTCTGATTGGCCAATAAATAAAACACTGATTGGCCAGTGGCTAGGCAGGAAGTATAGGTGGGAATAACAGAGAGGAGAAAAGAAACAACAGGAATGCAGAAGGAGTCACTGCCAGCCGCCGCCATGACAAGCAGCATGTGAAGATGCCGGTAAGCCATGAGCCACATGGCAAGGTACAGATTTATGGAAATGGATTAATTTAAGCTGTAAGAACAGTTAGCAAGAAGCCTGCCATGGCCATACAGTTTTTAAACAATATAAGTCTCTGTGTTTACTTGGTTGGGTCTGAGCGGCTGTGGGACTGGCGGGTGACAAAGATTTGTCTTGACTGTGGGCCAGGCAGGAAAAACTCTAGCTACAATTGTTGTTTTTATTGTTGAATCTAATACCCTGAAGGCTTCCTTTACTGGTTTTAAAGCAGGTATTTATTATTGTTTATTTTGTGCTTCCTATGTAAGTACCCCACACACACACACACACTCAACCACTAGAGACTGCTGGACTCCCTGAAGTGGCCTCTGCATGGCCACAGAATGTGATGTCTTCAGATGGACCTTCTGAGGGTCACGGGTACTGCAATGAACTCAGGATCGCGTCCTGTGCACAATCCCTTCTGACACGTCCTCTGCTCCAGGGTAACACAAAGATGGTTGCAAAAGGATCCTTAGAAAAGTACTTTTATTGTCCACTGGGGAGTGAAGAGGTGTGGATGACAGAAGTCATGATTGCTCAGTGTCACCACTTTCCTTCTGAGACCTTCAGCATTTTTTTCTTGAGTCTTTGACCAATAGAATGGCGATGATCTGTCTTGAGAAAGGGGTTGCTCTTAATGGATGATAAGTTGTGAACTCTTTTCAGCACAGAATATTGTGTCCCATTCTTGGAGTGGGAGATCAGTTGTCTGTGGGTTTGTATTTTCCAGGCTTCTCCACTGCTCCGGATCCAATCACAGGGCCAGACATGATGAGGGGTCAGGAGCAGGGCTCCTTGACTGTGCGGTGTCCTTATGACTCATCCTGGAAGGATTACAAGAAGTTCTGGTGCCAAGGAGCTGTTTGGAGAACATGTGAGATCTTCATTCAAACCGATGCATCAGAGAAGTTGGTGAGGAAGGACCGTGTGTCCATCAGGGACGACCAGACAAACTTCATCGTCACAGTGACCATGGAGGACCTGAGGATAAGCGATGCTGGCATTTACTGGTGCGCGATTGAGAATACTGGACCTGATCCCCATTTTAAAGTTAATGTGAACATTGACCCAGGTAAGAAAAAATTCTAGAAGATTCTGGCTGGGGTGAGGAATCAGGGACCCTGAATTCATTACCATAAAAGTCTTACTGGGAAATATAAACACAGCCGACTCTGCTGGTCCTGTTTTCTACTGGGATAAAGGTGAGGTGGGGAGGCTTTGTCTTCCTGCCCCCACATGTGAGTCTTGCATATTCTCACTTGTACAGATGTGGGGACTGAACTCAAACCTCAGGTGTGCTAGCCACGCACCCTACCACTGAACTAAACTCCCATCCTGACACCCCCCAACACCACCCCTTTAACACAAAATAGATGAAGCCACAGAAGCTCTGTTTCTGCATAAGATAGAGTAATAAGGATCAGATTTATGTCTGTTTAAACAACTACAGTAAAGAAAATAGACAAAATTAGGTCTGGAGAGATGGCTCAGTGATTAAGAGCATGGGCTGCTTTTCCAGAGGACTGGGTTTGGATCTCAGCACCCATATAGCAGCTCACAACCATCTTCAACTCCAGTTCCAGGGATCTGATGGCCTCTTCTGGCCTCAATGGAACCACAGGCACATGGTGCCCATACATGTGGTGCACATAGATATGGGCAAGCAAACACCCATAGACATATAAATAAATATTTTTCAAAATAGACAAAAAATGCGAAACTGAAGTTTTTCTGCATATTGCACACCAGGCAGTAATGAGTGAGCCATGGAGGAAGTGGGTTTTAAAGGGGGCTGCTTTGCTCCCACATCATCTTTCTTTAGAAAGGAATTAATGTGAAGGTTTGGATGGTGACTGGAGAGCAAATTCCTAAATTACTAGTGGGAAAAGATTAGGCCATATCTAGAGCTGGACTGTCCACAGGAGTGAACCATGTTCTGTTTGTGTCTTTAGCCCCAGAAACTTCAACTATAACAATGACAACCATGGCCCCAGTTCTGACATCCACACCATCAACCATGGAGAACACTGGCAACTATGGAGGGACTCAAACCAACACCCACACCTGGTAAGCAGAGCTGGACCCCGGCAGCTCTTTCATCACTGGGCTGTCCCTGTGGCCTCTCCCCTGGATAAAACATAGATGCCCAGGACTCCCAGGATACACGAAAACCTTTCATTTCTAGCCTATGTACATTCCCAAGCATTACATGGCTATATTTATAATTTTGAAAAAATCACTTATCTGAATACCAAATTGGCTTGGCCATCTTGTAATTTTATTTGCTAAACTCAGTAACTGTCTTAGAGGGACACTGGGGCTGCTACATTCTCATGTTAAAGTTTGAGGTAGGCTCCCCAACCCTTTTACCTTTTAGTATACCAAGACTTCCCTTCTAAGCTTCAGCTACAGGAAGGCAACATCTTTATCTGAGTGGCAAAAGAGATTGAGCCTGGACTTTGTTGTGTCCCCATGTGTCCCCCAGAGGGCAGGACAGAGGGCCATGGTTGGGTCTCCTCTGAGATAGAAGAGATTCTTCTCCCATCATCTCCTGCTCCAGCTTCATAAACAAATCTTGTTCCAATGCAACTCTGCCAGGAGCCAGTGTGGGGTCTACACAGTGCAGAGGAGGACATGGGAAACTGAGGGCTATGTTGTACCAGTATTATGCTCGTCACTCTTGAATGTGTCCAGAGGAGTTCCCAGCACCTTATAGCTACTTTGGCATAATTCCATCCCAGCCTGTTGGGGTCACGTCTCCAGGTCATGGACACAGCTAAAACACTAGCCCCCACATCCCCCTGTAGCCAAGGTAGAGGTCACCTCACTAACCCTCCCTGAGAATTGTCCCTCAGGTCTTATCTAGTCCTGCCCACATTCCCACCTCTATTGTGTTCTTTCTGCTAACCAAGCCTTAAGGTATACAAACATGTCTCAAAATATTTCAGCCTTGTAAGCTATCTTGAGGATTACTTTTTAAATTTTCTCTGTCTCCTAGTGCTTTGGAAGTGTTTTTTAATTTGTTTTGCAAGTGGATGGAGTGTTAGTTATGGAGAGACAGAGAATATGAGGCCCCCGAAATGTATAGAGTTCAAGAGAATGTAGAGCATGCACATAGGTCAGTCCTGGGAAACATGTCAGGACATCTGATGAATGGTCTGACAAGAGGCAGCTCTTCCAACTTCCAGGAACATGTTCATGCCAACCTGTGACTCACAGAGTATCTGCAGTTGTAGATCCTTTCCATGAGCTGAGGATGGCCTTGTGTTGGGCCAAAGGAGAAATCAAGGATGGTCAAGAAAGGAGATGGAGTCCTGGAAAGGGGATGAGGATGACAGAGAGGTGGGAATAGGGGATCAATACTGTTCAGGGCCTCATGATCCACGGTGTATAATAAGGAACACAAAAAAAAACTACAACATGAGTATCAATTCATGTGACAGAGCAGAAGCAGCCACCAAACATTTCTTGATGTAGTGTGCCCAAGCCTCCTAGGATGTATGTCAGCTCCCACACAGGCAGTGATGAGGTTGGGCAGGGACATCTGGGTGAAGAATGTAGCAGAAGCCAAGGTCAAAAGGTCACGGATCAGGGAAACCTGCACCCTGACTGGAATGCAGACTAGATGAGGAGGACTTCTGGGAGACCAGCTGTCAGGAGACCAGGGTTGGGGTTCCAACGTGACCTATTGAAGGGTCCCTTGAAGGAGTGAGTGAGGAATTTGAGAAATGCTAGACAGGAAATATAGAAGTAGACATAGAAAAAAGAAACATAGGATAGATTTAGGAGGGCTCTGGGTCAATACCCAGCAGCCTCGAGTTGTTTCTAACAGGCTTTTTATACACTAGCAAGGGGAGGGGCAAAAGACCTCCCCCTTTCAAGATCAAAGCACAAGGTAGAGCCAAGTGTAGACCCTTCCAAACACCTGGTAACCCATGCCCCACGGCAAAGCATCTTGTGATTAGGCCTTGAAGTATAAGACACTGGTGACCATGCCTTTGCACCCTATTATGCAGCCTTGGAGAGCAATATCAACTCTGACTCTCTGACCTTGATTCAAACCACAAGTTGAAATCTTTTTGGGCTTGAACAACCAGCCAACTAGAGAAGGGATTGGTTCAAGAAGAGAGGTGGGAATCAGGCAAAGCTTCCCCAGCTGGAGCTTAGCCTGCAGGCAGCATGACCAGCCACACACTCGCAGGGAGGCCATCCTGCTTGCATCAAGGTTTGTCCTTATCAGCTAGCTCACTGAAGGCTAGGACATGGACACGAGGAACCCTGAGACCTCTATGCCCGGTGACAGCTTACTTTCTGTCTCCATTTCCTGTAGGTCCCTGCTGAGCAGCATCTACTTCAAGCTCCTGGTTTTTGTGGAGGTGCCCCTGCTCCTGGGCATGCTCAGTGCACTCCTTTGGGTGAACAGGCCTCAGAGGTGCTCTGGGGGAGGTGAAGTTGGCCTGGTGAAGGCCCAGAGTCCTGATGCCCAGGAAAGAGAGAAACACCTTCCAAATGATAGAAAATAATACCTCTATCCCGGGTGTGTGTGTGTGTGTGTGTGTGTGTGTGTGTGTGTGTGTGTGTGTGTGTGTGTTTATCCATTGTGGGTGCATATGTGTATGTAGAGGACAAATTCAGGTGTCATTGTACTATTGTCTGAGACAGGATTTCTCATTGCCCTGGACTTTTGCTAAGTAGACCAGGCAGCTGGTGGGGAAATCCAGGGAGCTACCTGACTCTACCTCCTAGCTGGGCTATACAAACACGCAAAACTGCCCCAGCTTTACAACACACACACACACACACACACACACACACACACACACACACACACACACACACACATAGCTTAAAGTTTTCCTGCCTGGCCCACAGTCAGGACAAACTCTCTCACCCGCCAGTCCCACAGCCACTCAGACCCGACCAAGTAAACACAGAGACTTATATTGGTTACACACTGTATGGCCGTGGCAGGCTTCTTGCTAACTGTTCTTACAGCTTAAATTAATCCATTTCCATAAATCTATACCTTGCCACATGGCTTGTGGCTTACCGGCATCTTCACATGCGGCTTGTCCTGATGGCGGCTGGCCGTGTCTCCCTCACCCAGCATCCTGTTCTCTCAATTCTCCTCTCTGTTAGTCCCGCCTACACTTCCTGCCTGGCCACTGACCAATCAGTGATTTATTCATTGACCAATCAGCAACACATTTGACATACAGACCATCCCACAGCACACACACACAGGACAAAACAAAATAAAAAACCCATGGGCTGTGTTGGTCTCACTCATGTGCTTGCACTTACAAGAAAGGCAAGTTCTTTACCAGCTGAGCCATCTCCCTAGCCTAGAAAAGAATATTTCTATGAGGAAATGACTGTGGTCTGCAGTACCATGACTCTGGGGTACTGTGGGGTCAGACACCTCTTATAGCAGGACAGCTGAGGTTCTGGAACCCACTCAGGTTCTCCCTCTCAGAATATCCTACAGTGCCTCCCTAGGCCTTTCTTCCTCTGATGGCCTCCAGTGGAGGAGAAAATACAAGATAAGTCATGTTTCTTTTTAGGGCCCCAGTTCCCTGGAGGACAAAGTCTCTGGGCCACCATACAGGTGTTTAACCAAATATCTGGGAAATGTGGCTTCACCAAGAGGCATAAAAGTTTGCATAAAAGTCATTTTGGATGTCTGTAGCTTACAGAGAGAAAACACCCTGCCTTTTTGTCAACACAACTCAGTGACTAAACCTGTTCCAAACACAGATGGAGCAGTTGACTGAGTCTCTGTGCCACATGTCAGGGTTCCCAAGGTGTAGCTCAGTCTTGGTCCCTGAAGTCCAGATATTCGGCTCAGTGAGACCAAATGAGGAGTGTTGTGGATTATTATTGTAACTTTGTAAAAATGTGTTACATTTGTTTATGTTGCAGAATATTACTTTAACTGTGTAAAAATGTGTTACATTTGTTTATGGTGGATTTGTTTAATTATGTAAAGATGTGTGGCTGTTCCTCCTTACCTGCCTAAATAAAGCACCTGGTAAATCTAATTAAAAGCTGAACGGTCAGTAGCTAGGCAGGAGAGGGATATGGGCACTGACAGACAGAGAGAATAAGTAGAAGGAGAAATCCAGGTTCAAGAGAAGAGTGGAACAAAGAGAATGAGGGAGAAAGAGAGGGACACACCAGAAGCCAGACGATCAGCCCCTAGCCAGACAGAGACAGCAGGAAAGTAAGACATACAGAAAGAAAGGAAGGTAAAACGCCCCAAGGCAAAATGTAGATGATGAGAAGTAGATTAATTCATAAGAACTAGCCAGACACTTAAAGTGGCATGAATGGGACCTCCCTGAACCCATGTAAACCACCTCCCCAGAAACAACCCTAAGCTAAGATTGACCATTCATATATCTAATAATAAATCTCCATGTCATGATTTCAGAGCTGGTTGGTGGTCAAAAAGGAAAATCCTGCCACAGGGGAGTTAACTGGTGAAGGCTGCTTTCCTCTCAGGAATCATGAGTCGACATCAGCCCCTTGTGTTGTAGAATAATCTTTTTTTACAATTTGAAGATGTATCACACAGATTGCTTTAATAAAGAGCCGAATGACCAATGGCTAGGCAGGATTTTCAGGGCAGAGAGAATTCTGAGAAGAAGGGGAGTTGGAAGCAGGACATCCAGGAAGAGAGCTGACAGCTTCAAGCCACGTGGTGGGATGGAGATTAATCAAAATGGCTTAATCTAAGTTATAAGAACTTAGTTAGAAACAAGCCTAAGCTATAGGCAAACGTTCATAATTAAAAGAAGTCTCTGTGTCATTATTCGGGAGCTGGCTGGTGGGACAGAGAAAAACTAGCTACACTCTTGATTCTTCTAGGGCCAGTCTCCACACCAGGTCACTCAGCTGTTCTTCTGTTCCTTCAGAAGCATCTGTTCAATGTTTAAGCACTACACACCATCCAAATACAAGCTTCAAAATGAGAAAGACCTGGTTAAATTCCAGAGGAAGCTGAAAGGTTCAAAGGCAAAGGCTCAGCCTGAAACTAGCTATTCCCAGCTCTCCAGCCTCAGCCATGCTGAGTTATGCACCCCACAACATGCAGTCTTCTTATCAGGCTGGGCTCTGACACCCACAGCCCAAACTCACACCTAACATGGATGTTCTCCCTACTTTGTGTTGGAAGAGACCCACGTTAGAATCTTCTCCTGGATGACATGATTGGACCTCTAGTAAGTCTGCCTTGGTTGAGAGAAGGCTTTTCATTGCTTCAATGGAGTAGCAGATGGTAAGTTGCCTGTGTTCTACCCATGCTCAGACAATCAATCCTAATTAAACTCAGTGGTATGTATACACACACACACACACACACACACACACACACACACACACACACACACACAGATATCATGTAAGTAGGAGAGGGGTGCATTAGAAAGAAGTGGGCTGGGTGGTGGTGGTGCATGCCTTTAATCCCAGAACTTGGGTGGCAGAGGCATGTTGATCTCAGAGCTTGAGGCTAGCCTGATCTACAGACTGTTTCAGGAAATACAGGGCTATACAGAATCATTGTCTCAAAAAAAGAAAAAAAGGAAGGAAGGAATTAAGGTAGGAATGAAGGAAGGAAGAAAGGGAGGAAGGAAGGAAGCAAGGTAAGGAGGGAGAGAGGGAGGGGAGGAGGGAAGGAGGGAGGAATGAAAGAAGAAGCCAGGCTGTGGTTGACCACTTCTTTAATCCCAGCTCTCAGGAAGCAGAGTCAGAATGATCTCTGTGAGTCTGAGGCCAGCCTGGTCTACAGGATGAGTTCCATGACATCCAGGGCTTCACAAATATATAAATAAATAAATAAATAAATAAATAAATAAATAAATAGATAGATAGATAGATAGATAGATAGATAGATAGATAGATAGACAGATAGACAGATAGACAGATAGATAAATGAATCAATCAATCAATCAATCAATAAAAATAAGGAAAGAAAGAAACAAAATCTTCCATGGAGAATGCCAGAACTATCGGTCATTTGCTCATGATATGAAGATAGATTTTTTTTTCTTACTTTTTCTGGGATGGATTCCCTGAGCAGAAATGTCAGGCAAACTCACTCCCATTGCCTCAAACACCCCTGATATGGGCACAAACAGATCATGAAGAAACCACACACCCACTAATTCATCTCCTTTGCTTCACACATCAGGGGCAACTAGAACTTGCCCCATGCTACATAGATAATAGTAGCTGAGGCTTGTGATCCCAAGTATAGCTGTGTCCTCTGTCCCACAGGCTGTACAAGTTGATTCCAAAATAACAAATGACACCATTCCAAAATAACAAATGTTGCACAGGCCCCACACTATGTAAAAATTCCTTTAGCAATGTCTACACTCATAGAATCTTGTTAAGGACCCAAAAGAGTCAGCCCCACCATCATTCTGGACACTTGGGGAGGTATCTTGTGAGACATGAGTTGGTCATTTTTCCTGGCGTGTTTGTTCTCCCTGGAATCTAGAACAGACTTTCTCTGATTCCCAGGTAAGCCCTATGGTTCCAAGGCCACAGAACAACTGACTGGGAGGGGGGAGTTGAAAAGGAAAAGAATTGGTGGAAGCCACAGAGTCCTGCTTCCCATCTCACATCTACAAAGAGCAGTATCTCCAGACCTCAGCAGAGATCATCCATGTCCTGTCCAATTCTCATTGGAGGCTTGTCCTTAAAAAAAAATCATTAAGTGTGCATGAGTATGTATTTGTGTGTATGTGTGTAATGGTGTGCACACACATGTAGGTGGACTTTTCTGTCCCATCAGTCCACTCCCCAATAACTACAAAGAGGATTAACATTAATCATAAATGCTCAGCCAATAGCTAAGGCTTGTTACTAGCTAACTCTTACAACTTAAAGTAACCCATTTATGTTCATCTACATTCTGCCACATGGCTTTGGTGCAGTATTTCCTCACTATGCTCCCTTCCCTACGTTTTGGAATGGTAATGTATATTCTATGCCATTATACATTGGAAGTATGTGACCTGCTTTTTTGCTTTGGCTTTACAGGGGATTATAGTTAAGAGATTACATGAATCTCAGAAGAGACTTTGGACTTTTAAACATTGTTGAGATTTTGATAGACTATGGGACTTTTGAAATTGGACTGAATGCATTTTGCACTATTGTATTGTTAAAGGTTTATGGGGGCCAGGGAGTGGAACGGAGTAGTTTGAATGTATTTTGCCACTATAAGCTCATAGGGAGTAGTACTATCAGAAAGTACTATTAGTATGGCATTATTGGAGGAAGCATGGTCTTGTTGGAGAAGGCTGGATGACACAACTTTAATCTGGGCCACACCTGTTGCTACTTGACCGCACATGCACTGTTCAGTAGTCAAGCAATGGGTCTTACATCCTACATAATCCATGTGCTGTGTGGTCACATAATTTGCACACAATGCAACCATGAAATCTATGCCCATGTGTGGCCTAGCTATGTGAGCCCTAAGTGCATGTGCAGGGGAATCCATAAAAATCAGGTCACAGACTCCTCCCCCCTTCTTCTTCCTCCTTCTCCTTCTTCCTATCCCTCTGCACATGTCTCTCAAACAGGCCTGAGCACACCCTTTCCTGTCCCTCCCTTGTAATAAACTCTCAAAGTGGGTTTTGTTGTGCCTCATGGCTTTTCTCTCATGGTAAACAGCGCCACATAATAATAAAACTAACAACATCTTCTGTTGGAGTGTGTGTCACTGTGGGGCAGGCTTGGAGGTCCTTTTCTCAAGCTTCACTCAGTGTGACAGTCGGTCGACTTCCTCTTGTCTCTGAGTCAAGATGTAAGGACTCTCAGCTCCAGCACCACATCTCCCTGCACACCACCATGCTCCCTGCCATGATGATCATTGACTGAAGCTCTGAAACTAAGCAAGACACCTCAATTAAATGTTGTCTTTATAAGAGTTGCTGTGATCATGGTGTCTCCTCACAGCAATAGAAACACAAACAAGACAAATTTCATCCAAGAACACAGAAGAATGAAATGTTACCTAGTAACAGGGACATTTGACTATCTGGACAGTCAACTTCTGTAATGTTGGAGCATCTAACTTTGGCCTACAGGCCTAGCATATCTAATAGACATTTTTCAGAAGCAGAGAATTTTCTCTTGGCAAAGTTTGGCAGTTGCTTTTGTGTGTGTGTCCTGTTAATCCAGTTTGGACTGTATACTGATAGCAATTGAGGCAAGGGGATTTTCTTTACCCAGTGGTTAGCTTTAGAGACAAAGAATGCAAACTCCTTATGGACATTCTTTGATGCCCATCATCTTCTCTGAAGTAGATTAGTGCTGCCAGGAACAGAAATGTCTCAGTGTTATGAAAAATTTTAGGCTAAAAATTAAACACATTAAATGTCATATTCTGTAGGTCTTTGAAGTGTTCAAGGACCATCTGTCTATCTAAATATATCTGTGTATGACCTTGAAAACACACCTAACGTGACCTATAAGACTGATTGTAATAGGTAGCTAACTATTAATCTGTATTTCATAATTACACATTGAATTTTTAAATGAGCTGTATAAACACAATTTCCCACAAAAGAGTAGCAACATAAATACAGTATAACAAAATTAACTTTAAATTTGTGTCCATAAACAAAAATCCATACCAATGTAAGATATTTTGAGACTAAAGGTTTCTTTTTTGGATATATACGTGTGTGCATGTGTGTGTGTGTGTGTGTGTGTGTGTGTGTGTGTGTGTGTGACTGTCTATATCCCTTTTCTTTTCTCTCCCAAGCCTTTGTACATTTTTAAACTCACTGTAATCTGTTTAGAGGTTTTTCTCCATCTGGATCTGCCTTTTATGAGGCTGAATATAGTGACCAATAAAGAGGATCTTGAGCGGCCAGTGTGGGTGGTTCATGCCTTTAATCTCCACACTTGGGAGTCAGGGGCAGGTGGCTATCAGTGGATTTGAGGCCAGTCTGGTCTGCAGAGCGAGTTCCAGGACAGCCAGGGCTACACAGAGAAACCCTGTCCAGGGAAAATAAATAAATATAAAAGAGGATGGTTGAGAAAAGGGGATCAAGATAGAGGCAGAAGCTGGATCATGAGGGTGAGAGTCTATGTCCCTTACAAATGGAAAAAGCCACCCTGTGTGTCAGTCAAGTGGTGAGGTAAACACATCTGTCTGTCTCTCTGATCTATCCATCCATCTACCTACCTCTTCTAGTCTGATCTTTGTTGCTGTGATAAAACACTGACCAAGACCAACTTGCTGGGAGGAAAGGCTTTATTTGTCTTCCATGTCAAGTACATTTTGAAGGAAGCATGCAAGAACTCAGCAGGAACCTGGAGGCAGGAACTGAAGCAGAGGCCACAGGGAACGCTGCTTACCGGCTTGCTCTACATGGCTTGCCCAGCCTGCTTTCGTATAGAACTCAGGACCATCTGCCCAGGGGTGGCATCACACATGGTGTGCTGTGAAAGACCCCACCAAAGACCCAGACACAGTTTCCCCAGAAACTCAAAAGAGCTGAGGGAAGAGATATCTTAAAAATAAACAGAACTGAGTCAGTTCCCCTTTCCTGGAGAGGGTGAAGTCAGGTGTTTTCAAAAGAACAAAGTCAGGATGTCTGGTGGTGACCAATTAACCACGAGATGCCCCTCTCTGGAGATAACATGACCAGACCCTGGAGATGGGTTGTAAAACTCCTAACAGGGCAAACAGATAAGCTGAAATAAGACAAAGTCCAGGCCTGGGAAAAACTGGACCAATCAAGGATGGACCTGTACTAACCCCCTCCCCTCTAAGAAATTTTGTGGATTTTGCTTATAAAAACTATCTTCCCCAAGAAAGACTAACTCCTCCCTGCCTCACTGTGCTGCGGCCAGTGAGTGCTTGAGATGAGTTCCCTGTTGTGGTGACTTGTAATGGAAATAAACCTTGCTTTTGCATTCTGGTATGCTCATCCTTGGTGGTCTCTCTGGGGGTCACAATCTGGGCACAACATGCTGAACCCTTCCATATCAATTAGCAATCAAGAAAACATCCCTATAGACGAGCTCACTGGTCCAGTCTGATGCTCAACAGAGGTTCTTTCTTCAAGGAGTCTCTAGTGTGTATCAAGTTGACAAAAACTTACTAGACACTGTCACCAATCTCTCTGTCTGTTGTTACCTTTTTCTTCTTCCCTTCCTTCTCAAAGGCCTTGTGTTAGCTGTTTTTCTCTTTACTGTGACCAAATAATGAGCCAAAAGCAGCTTGAGGAGGGAAGGGTTATTTGAGCTCATGATTTTGGGGAATTTAGCTGCCATGATGGAAAACACACAGTGGTAGGTGTGAGGTGACTGACGATGCTACATCCACGACTAGAAAGCAGAGACATGATGTTGGTGCTCCACTTCCTTCTTCCCTTTGCTGTTTATTCAGTCTGTCAAGCAGCACACAGTAGGCATTTGCTTGCAGCACCTGCCTCCACTCCCTGAGAGGAACCTGCCTCCATCCTGCTCCTTGGAGAGGATCACAATGGAAGACCCTGAAGAGACACAGGGAGGGTGCCACAGGTCCAGAGATGGCCTGCTAGGTGCATTGCATGTGTCTGTGAATGTGGAGCTGCAGTGATGAGCACATGATGTGTCTACACACACACTTCCTTTTCACTATCTGTAGGTTGTTCCTCTTCTCGGTGAGATTTCTTGCTTCTCACTGTAGGGTGGAGTTTGGCAAGACACAAGAGAAGTCCATCCTTTGTCTTCTCCATTTCCTCTTTTCTCCATAGCAACTCTATGTGCTTCTGTGGCTCTGTTGTTCAGACAGGTGTGAGGGAGTGTGAATCGGCCCCACCCCCGGGGAATGCTCTCACCATCAGCTTTCTACCCTTGCACTAACGTGACTCTTGCACTAATGACTATCTTCAATGTGCAGATGAAGTCAACTCTTGAGGGTTCACAGAACAGGAAGACAGCAGAAGCCTGGGACCCTGGCCGTGTGGACTCTGTACCTCACCAGACTTTTGAGGGACACAAAAGTAAGTCACTAATTTCTCTAGTCTCTGAAGGTTGCTGTCAAATGTATAGTTTTATTTGCTATAGCTACCATGGGCAAGGCACTAAGAACACAGCAAGTGTGAGCCCTGATTTTAAGAGATCACGGGTTGGTGGACACGAATGCTCTGCTTCCAGCTCTGTTTTCTGCTCACTCTGGGAAGAGGGGAACAGTTGCACCAAGCCACCAGATTCCTCAAATCTCCTTCCCAGAGCGTCAGTCACCACCTGCTTTACCCCGTTCCAAGATCCTGATTTCTGGGGTCTCCTTCCAGGCAGCAGTGTTTAAATGTGAACTTGGTCCAACCTGAGTGTTTGGCTTCATGCCTTATCAGATTCCAAACTGAGCAGCAGCCAGCAGCAGCCAGCAGCAGCCCAGCAGCTTGAGGTCATTTGTTAGCCTAGCCTTGACCTTCATGACCTCCTTCTTTGTTTTCAAATTCCTCCTAGACGTTCTGACCAGGTCAACATCCTCTTTCTTAAAATTGAAGAATGCAGAAGAACCTAGCAGGGTGATCCTGACCTTGGGCCAAGTTTGAGACCAGACAGACTACAGCTGATTTCAGGTCAGCCAGGGATACATAGCTAGACCCTGTCTCTTGGAGACTAGGAAGATGACACTGAGGAGGGGTGGGGAGGAGGAGAAGAGGAGGAGGAGAAAGGGGAGGAAGCAAAACAAGTTTTCTTCTGCCATTCTCCTTTGTTTTGCCAAATCTCCATGGCTCCATCTTTCCTGTCAAAACCAGCTCTTTCACACAAATTTGCCAATTTACTTCTTTCTGAAGGCTAACTTCCTTGTTTCTGATGTCTATACCAAAGATCCCTCCTCTGACCAGTACTTTTGACTCAGTAACATTTATAAATCCTTCAAGGCGATGTCCTTAAGTAAATGCGGTAGTAGTGGTGAAGGAGGGTCTAGAAAGTAGAAATGTTGTGTGCTAGTGTGTGTTCATATGGGTTGGGGGCATATGCACATCATATGTGAATGCACATGTGGGCAAGGGTGGGTGTGTGAGAGTGTGCATGAGTGCACCTGAGTGTGGAGAGCCTGGGTGTTGTTCCTTGGGTACTGTCCACTTTGGTTTTTTTTTTTTTTTGAGACTTTGGGTCTCTCATGGCTGATTGGCTAGGGCCTCATATACTTTTGAGCACTTTACCTGTCTTCCCAGCCCCAGAAATTAATTCTTGTGAAGTAAACAAACTAGCCAAACATGGTAGCACATGTATCTAATCCCACACTCAGGAGGTTGAAACAGGAGGATGGCCATGAGTACAAGGCCAGCCTGACCTACATGAAGTGTTTCAGTCTATCTGAGTTACATAGTAAGAACTTGTCTGAGAGAATCAAAGATAAAAAGGATAGCCATCTGTAGCAGCATATACCTATAACTGAAAGGGTATATGGCGCTCGTTAGGTCGGCGGCGGAAGAGTCACAAGTGAAGAGTCACGAGCCGTGGTTACCAGAGTTAGAATAGGCTTTGTAGAGAGAAGAGGGGGTAGGACAGAGAGAGAAAGAGAGAGAGAGAGAGAGACAGAGACAGAGACAGAGACAGAGACAGAGATATGCAGAGAAAGAGAGAGACAGAGACAGACCAAGAGCAGAGAGAGAGAGAGAGAGAGAGAGAGAGAGAGAGAGAGACAGAGACAGAGAGATATGCAGAGAAAGAGAGAGACAGAGAGAGAACCAAGAGCAGAGAGAGACTCACAGAAAGACCGCGCAAGAGAGCGTGGAGAGAGTGCAAAGAGAGAGTATGGGGCACATGTCCGGCTTTCAGGCTGGGATACAGTCACCCGCTGATGACATAATAAGGCGCCAGAGAAGCTGCTCGTATACAGAACCCTTACAATAACCCCAGCACTTGGAAGGCTGAGACAGAGGAATCAAGGGTTGGAAACCAGCCTGGGATACAGAGAAACTGCATCAAAACTTTATCAATTTAATTAAAAACAACAATCAAATACCTGTTACAGTTAAAATCAAAGCTATCTCTTTGGAAAGATGTCAGCATGTCCAAAGAAATAAGAGAAAGATCCATGATGTTGATGACTGTGTGCCCCCACCTCTACCTGGGTACTCTTGAGGAGTGAGGGATAAGAGATTTAGATACAAATATAGACGGGAGAGAGAAAGACAGAAACGCAGGATAGCCTTATTAGGGCCTAGATCCTTATCTACTAGCCCAGAACTTGATTCAAAAGGCCTTTTTATAACAATGCCAAGGGGAGGGGCAAAAGACCATCCCCTTGCTCAATACAACCAAGTGTAGACCCTTCCAAACACCTGGTACCCAGGCCTGTGGTCCATTCATCCTCTTAAGCAGTCCTGCTGGGTAAAGCAAGCTCAGATCTCATTAGGAAACTTCTATGGCCACCAATAGCTGTGACTGAGTTAACTTGGACAGTGTCCCCTCAACCTCATGTAGAATCTGTCACCCCCACTAGCCAGAGTCCATCCTACTCCTGTGGTCCAATGCTCCAGGATCTGTCTGGTAGACATGCTTTCTCCAGGAGCCAGCTTGATGGCCATGTTGCTAACCTCCCACAGCAAATGACCCGCAGACCTTTTCCATAAATACACTTGAGTTCAGTCTAACCTCCCTGCTGTTACTGGGGTCCCCAAGGTCACTTGGGCTCACTGAGTCACCAGGACTCACAGAGCAGAGCTGTCTTCCCAACAGCTGTGATTTCCTGCAGAGAAGCATGTCATTTCCCTGTCCCCATGATGATGTGAGTTTATGTGACACAGGGACCCTCAGAGCTGAGAGTGTTAGGGCCACCATGTGGTTTCCTGCCACCTACAGTGGACTGGAGGCATCTTCAGTCTGGGCGGGAGGGAAGGGTGAGCTGACTCACTTTTCCTAAGAACAAGAAATAAACTTGTGTGGTTGTGGCAGTCTAGAGTTGACGGTTTTGCTTTGGCAACAACTGTGGTAGAAGCCAGGGAATCCAAGCTATGTCCACAGGCAGTTCAGAATGGGGATGGTGAGAATCCATGTCTGGGAGCAGCCAAAGCTATGACTCCTCCTTCCAACTCTTCTCTTCCTTCCAAGAGAAGCAGGTGGAGCAACCCTCACTCTTGCACTCTGTGAGGAGAGCAAGGCTCCCAGAGACAGGGTCAGCTCCTGAGCCACACTCTCTTAGCTCATGGAAGTAGCCTGGCCAATCACTGGACGGTAGCTACGCAGGAAAGGCCTGGCTCCCCAAGGCACATCTATCAATGCAACTGTAACCTGTGCAGGATCAAGAGGGGACATGGCTTATCACACACATGCATGCATTGTCGTGTGTATATCATACCATAGACATGTGAACCTTCCTGACATTGCTACACATGCCACACACATGTATGCAGCACAGTGTACTTGTGATACATACCTGCAGGGCATAGTGCACACACTACACATGATACATATATATTGCAAATATTATATGTGTATATTCCATATCTCACACAGCTATGCACCATACACGTGCTACACATGCTACACACATGATGTATATATACCACACACATCAGATGTATATATGTACACCATTCTTTACACAGTAGAATATACCACACACATACCTTGCCAATGATCCTGTTTCTCAGACAGTCAGGGTGCGTTAATAGGGGTGACTGTGATGGCCAAGGTTGTAACAATACAATATGAACAATGGCTTTGTTGCATACACAGACACACACGTACACATACACACTTTCTCACACATAGCCATACACCGCACTCAAAAACACATATGTACCAGTGCTGTGGGATATTGCTTTTGTACACTGGTTTAATAAAACGTTGAATGGCCAGTAGCCAGGCAGGAAGTATAGGTGGGATAAGCAGATAAGGAGAATTCTAGGAAGAGAAAGACTGAGTCAGGAGACAACAGGCCTCTCTCCAGGGAGCAGCATGTAATGGCACACAGGTAAATCCATGGAAAATGTGGCGACATATAGATGAACAGAAATGGGCTGAGTTTAAGTGTAAGAGATACTCAGTAGAGAGCCTGAGCTAATGGCTGAGCAATTTTAATTAATATAAATCTCTGTGTGTTTACTTGGGTCTGAGCGGCTGCAGACTGGGTAGGACACAGGAAAACTTCAGCTACATAGGAGCCCTGAGAGTCCAAGTATGTGTTATGGTGACCCCTGAGAGTACAGGTGCACACGTGTTACAGTGACCCCTGAGAGTACAGGTGCACACGTGTTACAGTGACCCCTGAGAGTACAGGTGCACACGTGTTACAGTGACCCCTGAGAGCACAGTGCAAGTTACAGTGACCCCTGAGAGTACAGGTGCGTGTTACAGTGACCCCTGAGAGTACAGATGTGTGTCACAGTGACCCCTGAGAGTACAGGTGCACACATGTTACAGTGACCCCTGAGAGTACAGGTGCGTGTCACAGTGACCCCTGAGAGTACAGGTGCACACGTGTTACAGTGACCCCTGAGAGCACAGGTGTGTGTTACGGCGTCCAGCTTGACGTGGATTCTGGGGATCTGAACTCTAGTCATTACCTGTGCAGAGTGAGCACTTTACCTCTGAGCCATCTCTCCAGCCCGTGGAGGTCCCTGAGACACCAGGCTCCTTGAAGTGATCTTGGGGCTTCTAAGTGGCCATAAGAGGGCCACAGGGAGGAATCCAGATCCTACATAGAACTCCTGTTACAACATTGTGTTTACAAATTTCTATATAACGCTAAGATTTTCTTGTGTGTGCAGGTTCCTCATCTGTCCAAGCTTATCTAACTAACGCAGCTCTTGTAGAGTGACTCAACATCAACATGAGGTACAGCTGGCGGCTCAGCCGTGGCCGTCACCGACACTTCTGAGCCCCTAGTCCTCACTCAAGTCTTCAGCACAAAGGGAATGTGGCTTTGTGTTGTGTTGGGTACACTGATTTGCCACAGAGGAGGTTTTGTGACTCCACCTTGAATGTGACTCCCTGTTACCACACTCCTCAAGTCTGGGCCAGAGTTTAAGAAGTAGTCATGGTGTCTCTTCACAGCACTAGAGTAGTGACTAAGACACCAAGCAGAGACTATGGCATTGGAGTCCCCAAGTGAATGCACAAGGCTGAGTATTTGCTCTGGTTGAGCTGGTATTGAGTTGAGCATAAAGAAACAAAGGACACAGACAAAATTCAGACAGACACCCTGAAGATGTATATGTGAGAGGCAAGAACTGGAGAAAGTGATACAATGAAAAAATTCTGCCTTATCTGTTAATAGGGATTGGAAATCAGTGGAATACGTATGATTGCCCAGAGGAGAGCCCCAGGCCAATGAAGAGCAAGTACCAGTGTCCCCCATGAATGTCACCACAGCCTCTAGATACTGACATATATCAGAGAGGTACAGATGCCTCTAAGGTTAGGTGCATCACTGGGCTCTAAGAAACATTCTCTTGCCTTCTTCCCCTACATGAGAGGGAAATGGACCTCCAGCATTAGGAACTGGATTATCAGAAAGGAGAGACCTGAGTTATTCTTCATTCTCCCTCCCAACACCCAACACCCACCCAAAACAATGACAACAGGACCATGTCTAGATATGGGGCCAGGAGACATACAAACACAGAGTCATCAGGTAGAGTGGCTGATGTCCATACTTTCAGCACTCAAGGAATGGAGCATTTCTGTCAGTTCAAGTTCAGCTTGAAATAATGCATTCCAGCCCATCCTGGGTTGCAGTGTGAGACACTGTCTCAAATAAACAAGGTCTGACACATATCTCAGTTGGTAGAGTGCTTGTCTAGCATGCATGAAGCCCTGGGTTCAATTCTGAGCACAGAATAAATGGCATGTGGTAGATCACACATATAAAAACGTAGATTCAGGAAGTAGAAGCAGGAGGATCAATTCTAGGTCATCCTTAGTTGTATAGAGCCTGATTGAGCTAGAGATCTGCCACAAACAAACAGAATAAGATGGAAGAGAGGAGAGAGAGCTGTGACCTACAGGTCTGTACCTTTGTGGGGACTCAGCATCAACATAAACTCTGATGAAGGTATCAGGATCACAGTGTTTGCTGGACCCGCTGTGTGAAGCCAGAAATAGTGCCAGAGACCCCATGGACTAAGAGCACTCTATGGAAGGGTAAGCTGAATTTTGGAAGGAGATGGTTCCTCTGCTCACAGGGAAGGAGCAAGAGAAGATTGACAGCCCTCACGTCCACTCAGGAAATGATGTGTCACAGAGGGTGGAGCAGCCTGAACAAAAAAGGAAATACTTTCTAGGGCTCTGCCAGGAGTGGGAAGGTTGTGAGGCCCTTAGCTGAAGGCTAGTGGACAGGTAGCACCCACAATCCATGGTCGTGGGTGTGTCCCCTCACTGGGAGTGATGGGAACCAGTGCCCCTGAGGCCTGGAGCATCTTCAGAGCACTTCCTGTACCAGTTCATCTGGAGCCTCTCAGGGGACCAGGAAGCAGAGGACAGAAAGGAGAACTCGGCATGTGAACACTGAACTGTCTAGAAGGACACGGCTCCTCCTCCTCTTGGGCTTGGTGTGGGCAGGAGACACCAGAGCTGAAGAAATGACCCCAAGAGTGATGGGAGTGTGGCTGCCTTCAGCTCTGCTCCTCTTGCAGGTCCCAGGTGAGCACGGGGATGGGGGTGTGTGTGGGGTTACAGCTCTGAAAGGGGAACTCCTGGAGTAAGTGAGAGTGCAGGACAGGGGGATGGGAGGTGGGAGAGAGCAGTCAGCAGAGGAAGATGGGGCCCATTGAAGACAAGGAGTGGGGGTGGGCAGGAGTGGCCAGCATCACCTCACAGGTGCTGTCAGGATTCAGTGCACAGTACAGTCATGACTACCACACTGAGACAGTCAGGACCTGCTGAGAGGGTTAGCTGTGACAGTCATTGCCCTGAAAGCACACAATCTCTACTGTGTACACACATGTATTTGCATACCAAATGCACATAAGCACTGATTCCTGCATAGATACATGTCACACCCACAGAAACATATGCACATATATATACATAGGTAAAGACTCCCTCCCACCAGCTGTCTCTATCTCTCTCTGTCTCTCTGTCTCTGTCTCTGTCTCTCTCTCTCTCTTACAGACACACACACACACACACACACACACACACACACGAACACACACAGTGTTGTTTCCTACTGGGCCCTTCCTTTCTCAAGGGACAAGCCCCCTCCCCGTCCCCTCTTCCGGACAACACAGGTACTCACCTCAGTCCTGACTCCTGGGTCTGACAAAGCCTGTCTCCTTTCTCCATGCTTCCTCCAGACCAGACAGCTCTCTAGGAGCTGACCAAGGGGGGCCTGACCCCATCCAGCTTTGAGGGTGCAGAATTGGGCCTTGTGTTTTCCAGACTGTGTCCCTCTGCGTGGCCCCAGCAAGGTGACAGGCACTGTGGGCGAGTCCCTGAGTGTGCGGTGTCAGTACGAGGAGGAACACAAGAATAATGAGAAATTCTGGTGCAGAGTGTCACTGCGAACACCATGTAAAGAGATTGTCAAGACCAGAGCCTCAAAAGAAGCTGGGAAAGGCCGAGTGTCCATCAGGGACCGTCCAGTCAACCTCACCTTCACAGTGACCTTGGAGAACCTCACCCTGGAGGATGCAGGCACCTACAAGTGTGGGGTGGACATTCCACTTTTTGATGACAGATCCATCGTGGGAATCAATCCTTCCGTTGGGATCGATGCGTCCTTCAAGGTTGTGGTGTCCGTGGTCCCAGGTAAGCTCCCCTCATGTCAGGGCACCCTGAGTCCAGGCCTGTCATTCCCTCATGAAGGAAGGAAGGCAGATACAATAACATGGTGAGCTTGGTGAATCAGTGACTCAGGCCACAGGGGGTGTGAGTCCACGTGTACCTTTGTAAGAGCATGTGTGGTATGTGTGATAGTGTATGTACACCAATACATGTGTGTGCGTGTACACACAGGCACAATGGGGAACCTGGGTTCTTAGAAACTCTCTTTTCATTACATTTAGTTAGTTAGTTAGTTAGTTAGTTAGTTAGTTAGTTAGTTAGTTGGATAGCCCCGGTGTGTGTCAGCCAGAGAACTCGCACTCAGTTCTCTCTCCACAGTGTATCACTGGGGCTCAAACTCAGGTCATCAGGTTTGACAAGGAAGGTCTTTACCAACCAAGCTGTCTCATCAGCCACTGTTCGAGATTCTCTGTGTTTTCCATATGACAGTCTGAGGCCCAGAGACATGCCTTAGATCAGTGGCTCTTTGTGACTTTCTGTCCTCATAGGAGACAAGTCCTCTCTTCCAGGTCTCACTTGGTCCTGTCCCCATCTCATGTGGGAACAGTACCCAGCGTATCTGGTCCCCTCTTCAAAGGATGCCCTGGCCTGAAACTGAGTGGACACTTTACTTCCATGGAGGTCCTGAGGGAGCAGCCTCATCACAGTGTTTGTGGGTCTTCTGACGGGAACCAGAGACACAAAAAGGAGGGTAGATTGCGTATCGGGGTTCTTGATCCCTGAGGAATCCATTCAACTACTCCAAGTTCCCCTCCATCCCCCTTTCCCAGGAAACATTTACTACAGAAAGAAACTCAGGGATCCCCCAAAAGTTCCCCTTCCCAGGCAGAGGGTGAAGCTGGATGGAAGACAGTCTCTCAGCTCCTTTGGTCCCAATGTTCTCCATGTCTGCAGTCATTCTCCCCTAATGGAACCTCCCTTGTTACAGACTCCTAACTAGTGCAGCATCTCTTTAAGGGCCGGGTGGTGGAGGGGCTGAAGGGGCTGAACTGCTCTGTTATTCCCAGTTTTCTCTTTTCTGAGAGAGGGTCTTGTGTAGCCCAGGCTGGCCACAAACGCACTGTGTAGTTGGGGTTCATCTTGAATGACTGATCTTCCTGACTCAGCCTCTCTGGCACTGGGATTACAGGCTCCCATCGCCACACCCAGCTTCCTGTTCTGGTTCTCAGTTTTGGTTTCCCCCTCAAAAAAGCTTCCCTCCAACACTCTCTCTGAGTTCATAGTGAGGAGTATGGAACCAAATCCTGCTGGTGTTTCTAGTTCCCCTCAGTAGAGGCCACTCTCCACAGGGTCCTTCAAGCATCTGTCTTTTTAGAACTTTCCATCTGGCCATTCCTCAGGAAAGACTTCCCAGTGGCCTGTCTAGGTGACAGTGTGGGCATGAGGTGGCCAGACAGACAGAGTCCCACCACTCTATGTCATTCCCAGAAGGATGGAAGACAAGGAGGCAAAAGGTGTGACTGAGGCCAGAAGGGACCTGGAACCAAGTGTCTTGTCATTGACAATTAAACTCTCCTCTACAGGAAGACTGGCCTCAAGTTTGAAAGTGCCAACCAGCCCCAATGCACCATGGGAAAGGCTGGGAAGGGAAGAGCTGACCAGGACTTGGTGGGGCCATGGGGCTTGTAGGCTGTCACACAACTGTCCAACCTGTCCCTAGGGACCTGTGTGCAGCAGAGCTGCAGAGGTTTCAGTGGGGAGGAGATGGAGTGGAGGTCACTGGGACAGTCTGTGTTTCCATCCTTAGCTCCAGTCACAGTCTCTGTACCCAAGATCATAGCAAATATCCTGGGGTCCCCCACATCCTCACCAGTGCACACTCAGTCCAGCGTGACCACAGAGGATACAACTCCTGGTCCCAGCCTACAACCCCGGTGAGGAACCCTGAGGGCTCTGGATTGGGGTGGGGGTAATGCTGGAGGTGGAGGTAGAAGGGTTTGGATCTCCCTCCTTGGGCATCTCCTGCATCTTCCAATCACACACTGACCTGGGGAGTGTCTTGTGAACAACAGTTGCTCATTTACAGATTGGGACACAGCAATGACACCCAGACCCAGACGTGCTGAGATGGAGTTAGTTTCCTGTCAAGAGGTTACTACACAAACACACCCAGAGTCTGGGGAGATGGCTCTGCTGGTAAAGGATCTGAGTTCGAGCCTCAGCACCTACATGTCAGGCATGGTGGCATACACTTGAAATACCTGAGCTGTGGAGGTGGAGACAGGAGAATCCATGAGACTCACTGGCCAGCCCGCCTGGTCTGCTTGGCAAGTTCCAGGCCAATGTGAGATCCTGTCAGATAACAAGATAGATGGATCAGGTGTGGTGACTCATGCCTTTATTCCAGCACTTGGGAGGCAAAGGCAGGCCAGTCTAAGAGATGAAACTCAGCCTAGACTTCATAACAAATTTCATTCTAGCCAGAGCTGCATAGTGAGACCTGTCCCAACACCAACATAACAAGTTGATGATTCTTGAGGAATGACACCCAAGGGTATCCTCTGGAATCCACGTTCATGCACATACATGTGCACCTACATACACACACATGAACACACACACACACACACACACACACACACACACACAAACACACACCGGTAAATTAATTAATTGATGAAAATAAATACAGTCACCGGTTTGTTGTGGCACAAGGCTTTAACACCAGTACTTGGGAGAACAAGGCAGGTGGATCTCTGTGAGTTGAAGGCCATCCTGGTCTACATAGTGAGTTCCAGGACAGCCTGGGCTACATAAAAAAGAGACCCTTCCCCCTATCTTCCAGAAAACCAACCAACCAAAAAACAAACAAACAAACAAACAAACACATAAATAAATAACAAAGAAGAGCCACCAGGAGAAAATAGGGGAACTCAGTTTAGAAGAGAGTTGGGGTCTGGGTGGAGGAGGCAGAGCCTGCCTGCATAGAGGCCTTAGGAGTGGAGGTCCATGGACAGATTGAGTCAGACCCACAGTTCCAGGCTACTTCTTGGTATATCAGTCACACTGGTCATCAGGCAGGGTTCCTTGTCCTCGTCCCTGAAAAGAGCACCTTGGACACACACCTGGGTAAAGAGACCGACACACAGTGTAGGACACCATCACCACCTTCTGGGAAATGAGCTTATTGTGACCTTGTCCCCACAGGCCCCTGCTAAGCAGCATCTACTTCCAGCTCCTGGTCTTTCTGGAGGTGCCCCTGCTCCTGAGCATGCTCAGTGCCGTCCTCTGGGTGAACAGGCCTCAGCGGTGCTCTGGGGAGAAGCAACACTGTCCCGATTATGAGAATCAGTGAGGTCTGTTGACGTCGGAGCCCTGTCCATGTCCCTGGACACAGCTCTTCTGATGGCAGAGGACAACAAATAAATCTGTGATTCTGAGAATGCTCTCAGATTTTTACAAGACTCTTTTTGCTGTGTCAAATGCATAAAAGAATGTGCCCCATAAATGCATATACATACACATTATAATAGAATACCTTTACTTATTCTTAGATAATTCCACACATGTACAACAGAACTCTATCATATCTTCCTCCAACCCCACCCCCCCTCCCTCATGTGTTCCCTCCTCCCCTTCGTGGTCCATTCCCTTCCTTCCATTCTTCTCTTTCTCTTCCTAACCCACTGAGTCCACAGTGCCACCCCCCGGAATGCTAACCGATCTTGCTGTCTTGGTCTTGGGCAGGTGACCACAGGCACAGTGTCATGAGTGCACTGACCATGCCTCAGCCAGATCCCAGCTTCTCACAGCCCTCTCCTCCTCACCTCTGGCTGTCGAATGCTTTCCTCTCCTTCTTCCTTCCAAAATGTTCCTGAGCCTTGGGATAGGATGGGGTTGCTTGGGGTATGATGAAGGTGCCTTCTAGTAGTGCGGAGGTGCCTTGAGGTGGTGTAGGGTAGGGTGTGATATAGATGTCCCGTTTACGGCTGAGCACTCAATTGTCACATTTTCTCAGCACCAAGACCACAGCAGAGGGAAGCTTCTCCAACCCAGGCTGAGGACCGCGCTAATCAGAGTTTATGGACATAGATATTTAGAGGGCAGTTTGACAACATGTCCAATAAATAGATACACCTCACATGGAAGTACTCTTGACACTGTGCCCTCCTCCAGATGCAGTAATAGAATGTGGTCTATACTGACGATCCTCCTCTCTGATGTCACATACCTGCTTTCTATTCTCCTTGGTGACGACCTCAACCTGGTATTTTTTTTCTGCTGGCTTAAGGTTTTGTCACATACATGCACATGGGTTTGCCCAGGGTGTATTGTTTAGTGTCTCTGCTTGGGGTTTTTATATAGACAGAGTTATATTTTCTTTTCTAGAGACAGGGTCTCATTATGGAGTCCTGGTCTAAAACTCGCTTTGTAGACCAAGCTGGCCTTTAACTCACAGAGATTCACCAGCACCAGCTGCCTATACCAGTGTTACCCTCTTTTCCCTCAGTTTTCGGGAGTAAACCCAAAGCCTGACATGCAGAACAAGTACTTTGTCACAGAGATGCACCCCAACCCTCTTACTCTGTCTAACTATTTATCTATCTTTGTGTCTGTCTGATGGTGCGTCTGTCTCTACATCTCTCTCCCTTTCTCCTTCTTTCTTTCCTTCCTTCTTCCATTTCTTTCATTAGCAGGGTCTCACTGTGTAGCCCAGGCTAGTTTCCAGCTCCTCATCCTCCTGCCTCAGCCTCCCTAGTTCTGGGATTATGGGCATGTGCTACCATACTCAGTTCGCATGCCTCATTTCTAAGTCTTTGGTTTTATCATTCGACATCGTTGTGTCTTTGAGGTCCATGCACACTGATGTGTTGACACTGTACCGTGCATCTTGTTTGTGTTGCTCTGGCTGGCTGTGTTAACACACTATTACATCGTTTTCCTCTGCGGTTAAACACTTTAGAGCATCCTTTTCCTTTTCTTCTGCCTCCTTCCCTCCTCCTCCTCTTCCCACCCTCCCCCATCCTGTGTTTGTGATGAAACAGAACACAGATGGATGACTCTGGTCATAAGCATGTGTCCTGAAGGCCTGCTTTCTATGTGGGTTCCGCAGATCCAATTCAAGTCCTTTTGCTCACACAGCAAACATTTTATTGACTGACCTATCTCCCCAGTCATCTTTTTTTTATATCTTTTGATAAATGGCTTTTAATTATAATGAACCAAATTAGTCTACTAATTATACTTTTTTTGTCCCTCATTTAAGAAATTATTAATACCAAGCCAAGCACATATCTGTAATCTCAGCACTTGGGAGGTAGAGGTCTGATTTCTGGAGTTTAGTCATCCTCACCTACATCGCAAGTTCCAGTTTAGCCTGGGCTTGGTAGGACTCTGTCTCCAAAAACAAGCAGGGCCTGGAGAGATGGCTCAGCATTTAGGAGCACTGGCTGCTCTTCCAGAGGACCCAGGTTTGATACCCAGCACCCATATGGCAGCTCACAACTATCTATAACTCCAGATGATCCAACTCCCTTTCCTGGCCTCTGTGAGCACTGTCCTGGTGTAAAGACATGCACTGAGGCACAGACATCCATGCACATAAAAACAAATAAGAGCATTTTTAAACAAACAGAAACCTCAGAGAGGATGAAGAAGAAGAGGAGGAGGAGTAAGAGGGGGGAATACAAACAACAACAGAAATAAATGACAGCGATATCCTGAAAATTAATTGTTTTCCTATTTCCTATTGTAAACCTTTTTATGTTTAATACCTTACACTTTTATTTATTACTATTTAGTATGTTTGTGGTGTGTGTACACAAAAGTGCATGTCACAGCACACATTTGGGAGTCAGTGAACATCTTTGTGGAGTCAGGTCTCTCCTTTCACTTCCACATGATTCTGAGAACTGGATTTAGGTCCCCAGGCTCACACAGCATCTTCAACCACTGAGCAATCCTCCCGGTCCGTATAAAGGATTTAATTTTTTTCCTTTTATAAATAAGTAAGTCCTTGACCAATTTTTGTTCATTTGTTTGTTTGTTTTTCCAGACAGGGTATCTCTGTGTAGTTTTTGGTTCCTGTCCTGGATCTTGCTCTGTAGACCAGGCTGGCCTCGAACTCACAGAGATCCGCCTGGCTCTGCCTCCTGAGTGCTGGGATTAAAGGCAGTTGCCTCCACTGCCATCCGGCTCTTGACCAATTTTTAACTGATGTTTTACAGACAAGACCTAGCTATGTAACTCAAGACGGCCTGGAATCCTCTCTGTAGACCAGGCTAGCCTAGCCTGGAACTCACAGAGACCCACCTGCCTTTGCCTCCTAAGTGCTGAGATTAAAGGTGTGAACCACCGTGCCTGCTTTTTATTGATTTTTATTCAATTAAGCCTGGACTAATAATCAATTTTTCTTTCTCTGAATTAATTTAACACTGCTCACATCTTCCCAGTGCCCTGCAATGCCAGCGACTTTGAGGAAGATACTGATTCTGAATATGTTTGGATTTTTTTCCTGGCATCTCTGGTTTATGTGGTTTGTCTAATTTCTCAGCTCTGAACAGGTCCACTGCTGTTTCATTGCTAGAGCTTTAGTCTCAAGCCTTGATGTCCTGTCACTCTTGTGGACGTCAGGATGTCTGTAAACAATGGTCAGGTCCTCTTCTATGCACACCTTTGGACTAGCCAATCAGTTCCTAAAAAGAAAACAAAATCTGAGCTAGAGAGATGGTTCAACGGTTAGGAGAAGTGGCTGCTCTTGCAGAGGAGCTAAGTTCAGTTCTTGGTACCCACACTTGTTATCTCAGAACTTGGCTCAGGGAATCCAATGCCTCCTTCTGGCCTCTGTGGGCACTGCACTTACACATACATATGGGCAGGCAGAACACTCATACATGTAAAATAAAGAAAGTAAAACTTTAAAAAAGAAAGAAATGTTGCTGAAAAGTCCGTGTTGGGAGTCCCCTGGCTCTGCTTCCCCCACTTTCAGTTCTGAAGTTACCGATGTGTACCACTGTACCCAGGTTTTATGTCGGTGCTGGGGATCTGAACTTATTCCTCATGATTACATGACAAGCACTTTACCCATCACCCTGGACTACACATTTAAAGCTTTGATGACACCCAATTCTTCAAATTTCTTTTAAAGGTTTTGTTTGGTATTGTCTATAAAAAATCAATAGCAGCCTTGTATTTGTTGCAACTTTTATAAAGTTTTAAAGTATCTATCTACAATATTTATGTACCCCTCCCCAACTCATGTATGTGTGTGTGTGTGTGTGTGTGTGTGTGTATGTGTGTGTGTGTGTGTGTGTGTGTGTGCGCACTCACATGAGCGTGCAGAGGTCATAGGAGGGTGTGAGTTGCCTTGCTATATCACTCTCCACCTTATTTCTTGAGGCAGGGTCTCTCCCTGAAGTGGAGCTCACTGCTTTTTGGCAAGGTTGGTAGCCAAAAGGCTTGAGTTTTGTAGCTTTTTGTCAACCTTTGAGCTCATGAATCATGATTTAATTGGGATTTCTTGTTCTGAATCGGGGGGGCAGTTCTAGGCATTTAGTTTTCTAGGGTGTGGATATCCAAATGTTTCAACAGTGTGTGTTAAACTCTCCATCTTTCCACACTGCTTTTGTTTTTGTCAAAAACCAGTAGGACGCATTTGAGTGGAAGACATGTGACATTACCTAGAGCCCAGGGAAAGATGAGGCCACTAAAATATGGATTCTGAACCAAGGACAGAGCACCCACAGTGCAACTTACACAGACAAATTTCCCTTGAATTATTGTGGGCAAACCAGAACGTGTCTGTTAGTCCATGCAGAACCTCAGATGTTAGTCTGTGACCTCTGACCAAAGGATGGAGACTTCAGAGCTGTGGATGTATGCCTGGGGCCATATGGTGCTCCCAGCAGGCATGGGGACTGACCTAAGGTGCACAGATGGGCCTTCAGGAATGAGATGGGGACCAGTCAGCAGGGCAGAATCAGCTCTTCTGCCTGCCTTGTGACAGGGCGTGTGTGGTGTCACACCTTCAGATCTTGTTGTCCTTCTAATAAGCAATGAGATGGTCCTAGATTAAGACCCTTTTCTGTAGCAGTTTAATGTCCTGGCTGCAGATTCTTTAAAACTCCTATTTTAGAGTTTAGAGACTGCTGTGGGATGGTTTGTTTGTCAAGTGTGTTGCTGATTGGTCAATAAATAAATCACTGATTGGCCAGTGGCCAGGCAGGAAGTATAGGCGGGACAAGGAGGAGAATAAAGCTGGGAAGTGGAAGGCTGAGTGAGAGACACTGCCAGCCGCCATGATGACAAACAGCATGTGAAGATGCCGGTAAGCCACAATGCGTGGCAAGGTATAGATTTATAGAAATGGATTAATTTAAGCTATAAGAACAGTTAGCAAGAAGCCTGCCACGGCCATACAGTTTGTAACCAATATAAGTCTCTGTGTTTACTTGGTTGGGTCTGAACGGCTGTGGGAATGGCAGGGGAGAGAGATTTGTCCTGACTATGGGCCAGGCAGGAAAACTTTAGCTACACCTACCTATCAGGCTCAATCTTCCTTCCCCTTGTGGTGACTTTTCTGAGGTGGCTTAGGCCAGTAGATGGCAGTGTCTTCTTAATCTTTCCTTCTATCAGCATTGTTTATTAAATTAACTTTATTTGTTTATTTTACATCCTGACCCTCCACTCCTCCCATTTTTCTCCCCACCTCACTTCTATCCACCCCACCCACTCCTCCTCTGTTTGGCAGGCTTCCCATGGATCTCAACAAAGCATGGCATATCGAGTTCAGGTAGGACTAAGCTCTTCTCCTTGTATTAAGATTGGGCAAGGCAACCAAGTATGAGGAAGAGTTTCCCAAAAGACATCCAAAGCACTAGACAGAGCCCCTGATCCCACTTCTATGAGTTCCAGAAGTAGACAAAGCTAAAACTGTCACACATATGTAAATGGCCTAGGTCAGTCCCGTGCAGGCTCCCTGGCTGTTGGTCTAGACTCTGAGCTCCTATGAGCCCAGGTTAGTTGTTTCTGGGGATTCCCTTGTGATGTCCTTGTCCCCCTTGGCTGGTACAAACCTTCCTCCCTCTCTTCAGCAGGATTCCCCAAATTAGGACCAATGCTTGGCTGTGGGTCTCTGCGTCTGTTTCCACCAGTTACTGGATAAGGGCTCTCTAATGACAATTGGGGTAGTGCCAGTCTATGAGTATGACGGAATATAGACCTCAGCCTAGAGTTTTTAGAACTGCCAACATCCTCATTCAAACTTCCCTGTACATACCCTCAGAGATGCACCTACAGGGTATTCTCCTAGGTGATTTCAAAGCCCAGGCAAGTGGGCAATGAAGATTAAATGTGTGTGTGTGTGTGTGTGTGTGTGTGTGTGTGTGTGTGTGTATGCTTAAATTTTCCTCCCAAAAGTTTGATACCAGGCTTACTTTGTACCTGTATCTATGGACACTTACAACTTGTCCTCTGGATATCAACCAGCTGCAGATTCCCACCACTTGGGAGGCTCACACTGGAGAGTGAGGGTTTGAAGCCAACTACACAGCAAAATTCAGTCTTACAAAAACAAAACAAGGGGTTGTGTATTCAGCTCAGTGGGTAGAGTGCTTGCTGGCATTTGTAAAACCTTGGGTTCAGTCCTCAGCCCCTCATAACACTGAGCATGGTGGTGAATGCCTGGAATCCCAGCACTTTGGTGCTGGAGGAAGGAGAATCAAGGCAGATTGAGCGACATGAGACCTTGCCTCAAACCCAAACTCTCCCATTCTCTGAGTGAACACCTGTGACCCCAGTAGCCATTGTGACAGGTGTCCCTGACCAGAGAAATCGTTGCTCTGAGTTCACAGCAGTGCTGCCCAGGCTGAGCCTTCAGCAGTGCCCCTCACCACTGGGCTAGCCTGGGCTGCCTTATGCTTTCTTGCTATTGCAGTCACCCTCCTGAGAAAGCTGAAAAGAAGTTTCAAAACCAGAGTCTCCCTGGCAGGCTTGTGGGTGCTTGTTGAATACAACCACCCCTCCCTGTCCAGTCTGTCAGGACAGGGGCCCTTTAAGGCTTAGCTCACGCTGTCCGAGAAATGCTGCAGGCAAGCAGAAACCCAAGGCCAGACAGAGAAAACCTACGAACAGGTCCAAGGTGTGCTTGAAAATGTGCTTAGGTGCTGAAGAAGGAAAATTAAATGGGTGTAGACAGCCATAGGGAAAAAATTAAATACTTAGAAAATAATAAAGTAAGTCTTCAAAGAGAGAGTAAAGTAATATAAACAGAATAAGCCATGTAAGGATGGGAAATGCCATACACAGGGCATTTAGACATTATGTAGTGCTTTATTTACTTCAAATATTTTAAATGTTAATGAACAAAAGCCAGCAACTGTGGAGAAACAATGGACAGTAAAAAAAACTGCTGAATCAAACCATCATATATATTTTAAGGATGTCTTAACTTCAGAATGAAATTCAGGAAATGTGTTACATTGGGGGAGAGGTTATACCTTTGTTTCCACAGGAAAGAAAAAGCTATGGACTCCTTCAAAATTAATAAAGATCGTATTTGATCAGGGGAGACCTCCTGAAATCTTGGCTGCAGACATGAGGAAGAAACCAAGAAAACTATAAGACAGGTAACATTATATGCTGGTCCCTCTACATGGGAACAGCTCTGAAACTGGATGAGCCATGATAAATCTTGTTGCCTACAGAGTTCTCATGACAGTTTGGTTATGCAGTCCAAACAGACTTATAAAATTGACAGGTGCCTTTTACCTGCTCAAATATAGAACAGAGAATCATCTTTAGCTGATTTGTGCACACCACACATTCCATACTTGTGTTAATGTAGATATGTACGTTACTTTTAAAAGTTTGTATGTTTTCAAAACAAAAGGACCAGACATTAATGAAGACAAGACAAGTAGCCCAGGTGATCCAGACTCACAGAACGCCTGTGTTGCTGCTTCCTCAGAAATCTGCATACAGGACAACTTCAAAGCTGCTGGCTCAGATGATCCATCCTCACAGACTGCTAGCCAGGACTTCAGTTAAGCCCCGCACTTTTCCATCACAGAGAAACTGGACCACCAATGATACAACTAGCTCTCCCAAGACATGACCATTGTCCCAGTTTTCTCCGGGTCACCTGAAGACGCCATCACCCCCAGACAACAAGAAGCAATTTTAAGAACATGACACCCACATTCCCGAGAGGTATGGAAGGTTGTTGTTTTTTTTGGCATTTGGTGGGTTACAGATGTTTGCTGTCATTTAGGGCAGTTGAGTACAAGTTATTATTGTTCACGATCATGGAGGAAACTAAACAAAGAGTTAAATTAAGGGATTTCTTTCTTTTTCTTTCCTCTATCCTCCTTCCCCTTTTATCTACTGTTGGGGAAAGAAAGGGGCATATGGGATGAAAAAATGGGGGATATAGGAATGATAGGATAAAAGGGCAGATTTTTGAATCTACTTTGAAACTAAAAAGCAACTACTAGTCTCAATATTTTACACTGCATGGATTTTTGTGTATTGATATGAATTTAAGTTTATTTTTGTTACAGCATATTGTATAGATGTTTCTGCTCCTGTTTAAGGTATTGTACCTATGCAACTCATTTAAAAATGTAATGTAGTGTTCTAGCCCTGAAAGCTACTGTTATAAACTGTTTAGGATAATTAGGAAATGCAGGTTAATAGTCATCTATTGCAATCAAGCTTGTCATCATATTAGGTATGTTTTCAAAGTTAAACAGAGGTACATTTTAGATAGATAGGTGGTCTTTAAACACTTCAGAGATTTATAGAATATGACATTTAAGATGTTCTAATAACATAAAGCTTTTATGACAGTGACACTGCCTGCCAGCACCAATCTACTTTGAAGCGGATGATAGGCACTGAAGAACTTCCATATGAAGTTTGCGTCAAATGTGACAAAGCTGACCATTGAGCAAGAAACTGTTCTTGCCTTGACTGCTGACAGTATGCTATTCAAATTGGACAAGTAGGAGACAAAAGAAGTTGACTGTTAAACTTTGCAAAAACAAGGTAGGCCAGTCCTTCAGAATTTCTGCTTCAGGAAAAGTCTGTTAGATATTCTGGGCCTGAATGCTGAAGATGGATGCTCCAACATTGCAGAGGAACCTTGGGTGACTGTCCAGGCAGCCAGCTGTCTCTGTCATTTCTTAGTTTTGAAAGTTTCTTGCTCTGTACTTTCTGTTTACTCAGGTAATATTTTATTCTTCTCAGGTCTCTGATGGCATTAAAGACTAGATAGTTATGGTTTTATAGTTTTCATTGCTACCAAATTTAAAAAAGAAACTCAGAAAGAGATTTAAAGTTTATAAAGGTTGAGAAACATATAAGCTTAAGTTGTTTATCTAAAATTGTTTCAATCTCTAAAAGGCTATCTTTGTCTAGTAATGCAAGTTATGATAGAAAGTGATTTGGGTACAAAACAACTGACTCATCAAGGAGGATAGATGATGGAGTACTTTCTCCACGGTTGGAAGAAACATCCAAATGGACTGGACATTGGGAATGTAATTCTTGCCTGATAATTTTTTTTATTGAACATAGTTTATTGATGTTAGAGAAAGAGCATTTTATTGGATTTCTAAAAGGGGGAAATGTTGGGATAATCTTTTTGTCAAAGTATAAAGATGTCTCTTTCTCCTCCCTTACTGATTGGTTTAATAAAGGGCTGAACAGCAAATAGCTAGAAAGGAGAGGACAGGCAGGACTTCCGGGCAGAGATAGGAACTCAGGGAAAGATTTTGAGGAGTAGGATATTCCCCAGTCAGACATGGAGGAAGTTGGACTTAGGGTACTGAGGAGAGGTAATGAGCTATGTGGCAGAATTTAGATTAATACAAACAAGTTAATTTAAGTATTAAGAGCTAGTTGAGAGGGGTGGAGAGATGGCGCAGAGATTATGAATATTGGCTACTCTTCTGAGTTCAATTCCCAGCAGCCACATAGTAGCTCACAACCATCTATTATAGGATTTGATGTCCTCTTCTGGCATACAGGTATATATGCAGAGCACTCATACATAAAATAAAAAGAAATAAAAATTAAAAAAAAGAAGAGCTAGTTGGGAACAAGCCTAGGCTAAGGCCAAGCTTTCACAATTAATAAAAGGTTTCTGTGTCATTATTCAGGAGCCGGCAGTCTACAGAAAAGCTCGTTACATGCTCTCCTCTCCCATGATCCCCTGAAGTTCACTCATGTCCCAGGTGAGCAGAGGGATTTGCTGTATTGCATCTGTCTTTACTGTCCTGTCTGTCTGTGTCTCTCCTTGGAAGTCCCACCCATCTTTCAAGTTCAGATCTAGCATTGCATCTATCGCCTGTACCACACTTGCAATGACTTGGTCTTCTCAAAGACTGACTTCTTCTTTCAGGAAATACGCAAAAGCGAGAAGTTATCAAGGAAGTGAATGAGAGAGACCTAAGGAAATTCAGACTGAACTTCAAGTCCTTGCCGGGTGTTGGCATCTGTCACCATCACGGCCAGGAGAGGAGACAGGACCATGTGGCTGTTCCCAGCTCTGCTCCTCTTCCTCCCAGGTAAGTAGCTGGGGCTTTAAGACATCACAGTGTCAGTGGTGGCACAGGACACAGAGTCTGCCCTGGGTTAGAAAAAACAGGAAGGGCTAATTCATTCACCAGCTGCTTACTCCCTAAATAAAAGGCAAGTCTTTGGCATCTGATGGATCCTATGGATGCTTCAGAGAAGCCAAAATAAAAAACGAATTTTCAAAATTCTTCCAGAGTGTGTTTCTCAACCCTGTTGCTCCACAAAAGCAGTTGAGTGAAGGGATAAATGAATTATTTTAAAAATATGTTTATACTTTATATTTGGTACTTGGAGATAGGATCTCATGCAGCCTAGGATGATTCTGAAATTGTGATCCTCTGGATTCCATCCTGAGTGTTGGGATTTCTAGCATGCATCTCAATTTCCAGTCGCACTCTGATTTTTAATTGACACAGTATTTAAACATACTTATAGGGGCCTCGTGTGGTAGAGTATGCCTTTAACGTCAGCACTCAGAAGGCAGAGGTAGGTGGACCTCTGTGAGTTCAAGGCCCATCTGGTCCACATAGGGAGACCTATCTCAAAAAGGAAAAAGAAACTGATAGATACAATGTTATATTTGCATGTGTGTATATAGGATGTGACAGTCAAATCTAGGTAGCTGACCATTCACCACAGGCATTTGTCATTTCTTTGTACTAGAAGCATCTGAAATTTTCTCTATGAGCTATTTTGAATTATTGAATCATCAACCATATTTCTCAGCTGTGTTGTACAACACTAGAAGTTGTCAACTCATCAAATGACCCCCTACATTCTAAGCACTCTCTCTGTCCACCTTTCTTCCCTTACACTCTTCCAGGCTGATAACTGCTATTCTGTTCACTACTTCTTTGATATTAACTTTCATGCTTTTTGAAAAAAAATCTGTCTGTGAGGTGTATGCATATGTAAATGTTTAGTGTGTGTATGTGTGTGCTTAGGTACATAGGTGTGTGCACACATATATGTGGAAGCCAGAAATTACCATTGGATACCTTTATCACTCTCCACCTTGTTTGTTGAGACAGGCTCTCCCACTGAACCTGGAGCTCACTGACTCAGTCTAGGTGGCCAGTGATGGATCCCCAGGGATCCTCCTGTCCCTGACTCCCCAGCTCTTAGGGCTCCAGACACACCCCACCTCATCTGAATTTTTCTATGTGTTCTGTGGATCCAAACTCAGGTTCTCCTGCTTCTGCAGCAAACACTTTACTGACCCGTCCATCTCCCCATCCCCTAGACTCAGAGAATAACTTTTTATCTTCCACATATAAATAGAAATGTGTGGTAGTGTCTTTCTGTGTCTGGTTTATTTCACTTCCTCCAATCCCATCCCTGGCTGCAAATGATGGAATTCAATCCATCTACAATGCTATTCCACTGCATTTATGAACCACACTTTATTATCCATGCATCCACATCAAGGCTGATCCTGTGCCATGGCTGTTGTGAATCTGCTGCAGGAAAAACAGGGGAAGGATCACTGCAGTAACTCACTAATTCTCTGGACTCTGGGCTTGCTTTCTATCACTGTGATATAGGCCATGGCCAAGAACAGCTGGGGGAGGAGAAGGCTTGTTTACTTACATGTCCGAATCAAGTCCATCATGGAGAGAATCCAGAGCTGGAGCTCAAGATGGGCAGGAATCTGGAGGCAGGAACTGAGGCAGAGATCCTGGAGGAGTGTGGTTTAGTGGCTTGCTCCCCATGGTTTCTTCAGCCTGCTCTCTTATACTACCCAGGGGTGTTGTCATCCACAGTGGACTAGACCTCCTCACATCCCCTTGCCTACAGGCCCACCTGATGGAGGCATCTTCTCAACTGATGTTCTTTCTTTGCCTACCCCCAGGTGGTGTCAAGTTGACAAAAAGCTCACTAACACAGGCTTTATCCCTGAATGTAACTGCTGAATTATGTGGCAGTTCTATGCTTTTCTGAGGAACTTCCATACTGTTTCCCACAATGTCTAATTTACATTCCAACCCACAGCGTGTGAGACTTCCACTGTCCCACATGCACATCTACAGTTGTTATATTTTGTCTTTTTGGTAATATCCATTCTAACTGGGGGATGATGATGGCTCTCTGTAATTCTGATTTGCATCAATCTCCCTGACAATTAGTGAAATGGAGCATTTCTCCATATATTTATTGACCATTTGTACGTCTTTTGAGAACTGTTTGCTGTTAATCTGCTCATGTGTGTGTGGGTGTGAGCAAGTGTGCATGCACACCTTTATCTTTTCATTTTATTTTATTTTTGACACAGAGTCTCACTATGTAGTTCCAGATGGACTGCAACTCTTTTTGTAAACCAGGCTGGCCTTGAACTCACAGAGATCTGCCTGTCTCTGCCTCCTGAGTGCTGGCATTAAAGCATGCACCACCAAGCTCTACTCCCACCTTTATTATTTGAGATAGGGTTCCATACTGACACTGAGGCTGGCTTGGATGGCCAAGGCTTCCAGGATCCCCTCTCTCTACTGTCCACCTCTGTGCTGGGCTCCAGGGACACACCAGCACTCCTGACATTTACATGGTTGCTGGGAACACACACTCAGGTTCTTCTTGCTTAGGCTAACACAGCAGGTGTCTCACTGACTAAGCCTTCTCCACAGTGCCTCAGTAGATCATTTTCTACTGGATTATGACTGCTTATGGACTCTTGAGTTGAATTCTTGCTCATATAGTCTAGAAATTAACCTCTTGTCAGATGCATAGTCTGAAAAGATGCTCTCCCAGGCTGGAATCTGTGTCTCCACTCTGTTGTTTGAGTTATTGTAGTTTGAAATAATTACATTTAGTGATTTTTGTTTTCTTACCTGTGCCATTAGGAACATACTTTGGTGTTATTGTTTGCTGTGGGATGGTCTGTATGTTAAATTGCTCTGATTGGCCAATAAATAAAACACTGATTGGCCAGTGGCTAGGCAGGAAGTATAGGTGGGAATAACAGAGAGGAGAAAAGAAACAACAGGAATGCAGAAGGAGTCACTGCCAGCCGCCGCCATGACAAGCAGCATGTGAAGATGCCGGTAAGCCATGAGCCACATGGCAAGGTACAGATTTATGGAAATGGATTAATTTAAGCTGTAAGAACAGTTAGCAAGAAGCCTGCCATGGCCATACAGTTTTTAAACAATATAAGTCTCTGTGTTTACTTGGTTGGGTCTGAGCGGCTGTGGGACTGGCGGGTGACAAAGATTTGTCTTGACTGTGGGCCAGGCAGGAAAAACTCTAGCTACAATTGTTGTTTTTATTGTTGAATCTAATACCCTGAAGGCTTCCTTTACTGGTTTTAAAGCAGGTATTTATTATTGTTTATTTTGTGCTTCCTATGTAAGTACCCCACACACACACACACACTCAACCACTAGAGACTGCTGGACTCCCTGAAGTGGCCTCTGCATGGCCACAGAATGTGATGTCTTCAGATGGACCTTCTGAGGGTCACGGGTACTGCAATGAACTCAGGATCGCGTCCTGTGCACAATCCCTTCTGACACGTCCTCTGCTCCAGGGTAACACAAAGATGGTTGCAAAAGGATCCTTAGAAAAGTACTTTTATTGTCCACTGGGGAGTGAAGAGGTGTGGATGACAGAAGTCATGATTGCTCAGTGTCACCACTTTCCTTCTGAGACCTTCAGCATTTTTTTCTTGAGTCTTTGACCAATAGAATGGCGATGATCTGTCTTGAGAAAGGGGTTGCTCTTAATGGATGATAAGTTGTGAACTCTTTTCAGCACAGAATATTGTGTCCCATTCTTGGAGTGGGAGATCAGTTGTCTGTGGGTTTGTATTTTCCAGGCTTCTCCACTGCTCCGGATCCAATCACAGGGCCAGACATGATGAGGGGTCAGGAGCAGGGCTCCTTGACTGTGCGGTGTCCTTATGACTCATCCTGGAAGGATTACAAGAAGTTCTGGTGCCAAGGAGCTGTTTGGAGAACATGTGAGATCTTCATTCAAACCGATGCATCAGAGAAGTTGGTGAGGAAGGACCGTGTGTCCATCAGGGACGACCAGACAAACTTCATCGTCACAGTGACCATGGAGGACCTGAGGATAAGCGATGCTGGCATTTACTGGTGCGCGATTGAGAATACTGGACCTGATCCCCATTTTAAAGTTAATGTGAACATTGACCCAGGTAAGAAAAAATTCTAGAAGATTCTGGCTGGGGTGAGGAATCAGGGACCCTGAATTCATTACCATAAAAGTCTTACTGGGAAATATAAACACAGCCGACTCTGCTGGTCCTGTTTTCTACTGGGATAAAGGTGAGGTGGGGAGGCTTTGTCTTCCTGCCCCCACATGTGAGTCTTGCATATTCTCACTTGTACAGATGTGGGGACTGAACTCAAACCTCAGGTGTGCTAGCCACGCACCCTACCACTGAACTAAACTCCCATCCTGACACCCCCCAACACCACCCCTTTAACACAAAATAGATGAAGCCACAGAAGCTCTGTTTCTGCATAAGATAGAGTAATAAGGATCAGATTTATGTCTGTTTAAACAACTACAGTAAAGAAAATAGACAAAATTAGGTCTGGAGAGATGGCTCAGTGATTAAGAGCATGGGCTGCTTTTCCAGAGGACTGGGTTTGGATCTCAGCACCCATATAGCAGCTCACAACCATCTTCAACTCCAGTTCCAGGGATCTGATGGCCTCTTCTGGCCTCAATGGAACCACAGGCACATGGTGCCCATACATGTGGTGCACATAGATATGGGCAAGCAAACACCCATAGACATATAAATAAATATTTTTCAAAATAGACAAAAAATGCGAAACTGAAGTTTTTCTGCATATTGCACACCAGGCAGTAATGAGTGAGCCATGGAGGAAGTGGGTTTTAAAGGGGGCTGCTTTGCTCCCACATCATCTTTCTTTAGAAAGGAATTAATGTGAAGGTTTGGATGGTGACTGGAGAGCAAATTCCTAAATTACTAGTGGGAAAAGATTAGGCCATATCTAGAGCTGGACTGTCCACAGGAGTGAACCATGTTCTGTTTGTGTCTTTAGCCCCAGAAACTTCAACTATAACAATGACAACCATGGCCCCAGTTCTGACATCCACACCATCAACCATGGAGAACACTGGCAACTATGGAGGGACTCAAACCAACACCCACACCTGGTAAGCAGAGCTGGACCCCGGCAGCTCTTTCATCACTGGGCTGTCCCTGTGGCCTCTCCCCTGGATAAAACATAGATGCCCAGGACTCCCAGGATACACGAAAACCTTTCATTTCTAGCCTATGTACATTCCCAAGCATTACATGGCTATATTTATAATTTTGAAAAAATCACTTATCTGAATACCAAATTGGCTTGGCCATCTTGTAATTTTATTTGCTAAACTCAGTAACTGTCTTAGAGGGACACTGGGGCTGCTACATTCTCATGTTAAAGTTTGAGGTAGGCTCCCCAACCCTTTTACCTTTTAGTATACCAAGACTTCCCTTCTAAGCTTCAGCTACAGGAAGGCAACATCTTTATCTGAGTGGCAAAAGAGATTGAGCCTGGACTTTGTTGTGTCCCCATGTGTCCCCCAGAGGGCAGGACAGAGGGCCATGGTTGGGTCTCCTCTGAGATAGAAGAGATTCTTCTCCCATCATCTCCTGCTCCAGCTTCATAAACAAATCTTGTTCCAATGCAACTCTGCCAGGAGCCAGTGTGGGGTCTACACAGTGCAGAGGAGGACATGGGAAACTGAGGGCTATGTTGTACCAGTATTATGCTCGTCACTCTTGAATGTGTCCAGAGGAGTTCCCAGCACCTTATAGCTACTTTGGCATAATTCCATCCCAGCCTGTTGGGGTCACGTCTCCAGGTCATGGACACAGCTAAAACACTAGCCCCCACATCCCCCTGTAGCCAAGGTAGAGGTCACCTCACTAACCCTCCCTGAGAATTGTCCCTCAGGTCTTATCTAGTCCTGCCCACATTCCCACCTCTATTGTGTTCTTTCTGCTAACCAAGCCTTAAGGTATACAAACATGTCTCAAAATATTTCAGCCTTGTAAGCTATCTTGAGGATTACTTTTTAAATTTTCTCTGTCTCCTAGTGCTTTGGAAGTGTTTTTTAATTTGTTTTGCAAGTGGATGGAGTGTTAGTTATGGAGAGACAGAGAATATGAGGCCCCCGAAATGTATAGAGTTCAAGAGAATGTAGAGCATGCACATAGGTCAGTCCTGGGAAACATGTCAGGACATCTGATGAATGGTCTGACAAGAGGCAGCTCTTCCAACTTCCAGGAACATGTTCATGCCAACCTGTGACTCACAGAGTATCTGCAGTTGTAGATCCTTTCCATGAGCTGAGGATGGCCTTGTGTTGGGCCAAAGGAGAAATCAAGGATGGTCAAGAAAGGAGATGGAGTCCTGGAAAGGGGATGAGGATGACAGAGAGGTGGGAATAGGGGATCAATACTGTTCAGGGCCTCATGATCCACGGTGTATAATAAGGAACACAAAAAAAAACTACAACATGAGTATCAATTCATGTGACAGAGCAGAAGCAGCCACCAAACATTTCTTGATGTAGTGTGCCCAAGCCTCCTAGGATGTATGTCAGCTCCCACACAGGCAGTGATGAGGTTGGGCAGGGACAATCTGGGTGAAGAGTGTAGCAGAAGCCAAGGTCAAAAGGTCACGGATCAGGGAAACCTGCACCCTGACTGGAATGCAGACTAGATGAGGAGGACTTCTGGGAGACCAGCTGTCAGGAGACCAGGGTTGGGGTTCCAACGTGACCTATTGAAGGGTCCCTTGAAGGAGTGAAGTGAGGAATTTGAGAAATGCTAGACAGGAAATATAGAAGTAGACATAGAAAAAAGAAACATAGGATAGATTTAGGAGGGCTCTGGGTCAATACCCAGCAGCCTCGAGTTGTTTCTAACAGGCTTTTTATACACTAGCAAGGGGAGGGGCAAAAGACCTCCCCCTTTCAAGATCAAAGCACAAGGTAGAGCCAAGTGTAGACCCTTCCAAACACCTGGTAACCCATGCCCCACGGCAAAGCATCTTGTGATTAGGCCTTGAAGTATAAGACACTGGTGACCATGCCTTTGCACCCTATTATGCAGCCTTGGAGAGCAATATCAACTCTGACTCTCTGACCTTGATTCAAACCACAAGTTGAAATCTTTTTGGGCTTGAACAACCAGCCAACTAGAGAAGGGATTGGTTCAAGAAGAGAGGTGGGAATCAGGCAAAGCTTCCCCAGCTGGAGCTTAGCCTGCAGGCAGCATGACCAGCCACACACTCGCAGGGAGGCCATCCTGCTTGCATCAAGGTTTGTCCTTATCAGCTAGCTCACTGAAGGCTAGGACATGGACACGAGGAACCCTGAGACCTCTATGCCCGGTGACAGCTTACTTTCTGTCTCCATTTCCTGTAGGTCCCTGCTGAGCAGCATCTACTTCAAGCTCCTGGTTTTTGTGGAGGTGCCCCTGCTCCTGGGCATGCTCAGTGCACTCCTTTGGGTGAACAGGCCTCAGAGGTGCTCTGGGGGAGGTGAAGTTGGCCTGGTGAAGGCCCAGAGTCCTGATGCCCAGGAAAGAGAGAAACACCTTCCAAATGATAGAAAATAATACCTCTATCCCGGGTGTGTGTGTGTGTGTGTGTGTGTGTGTGTGTGTGTGTGTGTGTGTGTGTGTGTTTATCCATTGTGGGTGCATATGTGTATGTAGAGGACAAATTCAGGTGTCATTGTACTATTGTCTGAGACAGGATTTCTCATTGCCCTGGACTTTTGCTAAGTAGACCAGGCAGCTGGTGGGGAAATCCAGGGAGCTACCTGACTCTACCTCCTAGCTGGGCTATACAAACACGCAAAACTGCCCCAGCTTTACAACACACACACACACACACACACACACACACACACACACACACACACACACACACACATAGCTTAAAGTTTTCCTGCCTGGCCCACAGTCAGGACAAACTCTCTCACCCGCCAGTCCCACAGCCACTCAGACCCGACCAAGTAAACACAGAGACTTATATTGGTTACACACTGTATGGCCGTGGCAGGCTTCTTGCTAACTGTTCTTACAGCTTAAATTAATCCATTTCCATAAATCTATACCTTGCCACATGGCTTGTGGCTTACCGGCATCTTCACATGCGGCTTGTCCTGATGGCGGCTGGCCGTGTCTCCCTCACCCAGCATCCTGTTCTCTCAATTCTCCTCTCTGTTAGTCCCGCCTACACTTCCTGCCTGGCCACTGACCAATCAGTGATTTATTCATTGACCAATCAGCAACACATTTGACATACAGACCATCCCACAGCACACACACACAGGACAAAACAAAATAAAAAACCCATGGGCTGTGTTGGTCTCACTCATGTGCTTGCACTTACAAGAAAGGCAAGTTCTTTACCAGCTGAGCCATCTCCCTAGCCTAGAAAAGAATATTTCTATGAGGAAATGACTGTGGTCTGCAGTACCATGACTCTGGGGTACTGTGGGGTCAGACACCTCTTATAGCAGGACAGCTGAGGTTCTGGAACCCACTCAGGTTCTCCCTCTCAGAATATCCTACAGTGCCTCCCTAGGCCTTTCTTCCTCTGATGGCCTCCAGTGGAGGAGAAAATACAAGATAAGTCATGTTTCTTTTTAGGGCCCCAGTTCCCTGGAGGACAAAGTCTCTGGGCCACCATACAGGTGTTTAACCAAATATCTGGGAAATGTGGCTTCACCAAGAGGCATAAAAGTTTGCATAAAAGTCATTTTGGATGTCTGTAGCTTACAGAGAGAAAACACCCTGCCTTTTTGTCAACACAACTCAGTGACTAAACCTGTTCCAAACACAGATGGAGCAGTTGACTGAGTCTCTGTGCCACATGTCAGGGTTCCCAAGGTGTAGCTCAGTCTTGGTCCCTGAAGTCCAGATATTCGGCTCAGTGAGACCAAATGAGGAGTGTTGTGGATTATTATTGTAACTTTGTAAAAATGTGTTACATTTGTTTATGTTGCAGAATATTACTTTAACTGTGTAAAAATGTGTTACATTTGTTTATGGTGGATTTGTTTAATTATGTAAAGATGTGTGGCTGTTCCTCCTTACCTGCCTAAATAAAGCACCTGGTAAATCTAATTAAAAGCTGAACGGTCAGTAGCTAGGCAGGAGAGGGATATGGGCACTGACAGACAGAGAGAATAAGTAGAAGGAGAAATCCAGGTTCAAGAGAAGAGTGGAACAAAGAGAATGAGGGAGAAAGAGAGGGACACACCAGAAGCCAGACGATCAGCCCCTAGCCAGACAGAGACAGCAGGAAAGTAAGACATACAGAAAGAAAGGAAGGTAAAACGCCCCAAGGCAAAATGTAGATGATGAGAAGTAGATTAATTCATAAGAACTAGCCAGACACTTAAAGTGGCATGAATGGGACCTCCCTGAACCCATGTAAACCACCTCCCCAGAAACAACCCTAAGCTAAGATTGACCATTCATATATCTAATAATAAATCTCCATGTCATGATTTCAGAGCTGGTTGGTGGTCAAAAAGGAAAATCCTGCCACAGGGGAGTTAACTGGTGAAGGCTGCTTTCCTCTCAGGAATCATGAGTCGACATCAGCCCCTTGTGTTGTAGAATAATCTTTTTTTACAATTTGAAGATGTATCACACAGATTGCTTTAATAAAGAGCCGAATGACCAATGGCTAGGCAGGATTTTCAGGGCAGAGAGAATTCTGAGAAGAAGGGGAGTTGGAAGCAGGACATCCAGGAAGAGAGCTGACAGCTTCAAGCCACGTGGTGGGATGGAGATTAATCAAAATGGCTTAATCTAAGTTATAAGAACTTAGTTAGAAACAAGCCTAAGCTATAGGCAAACGTTCATAATTAAAAGAAGTCTCTGTGTCATTATTCGGGAGCTGGCTGGTGGGACAGAGAAAAACTAGCTACACTCTTGATTCTTCTAGGGCCAGTCTCCACACCAGGTCACTCAGCTGTTCTTCTGTTCCTTCAGAAGCATCTGTTCAATGTTTAAGCACTACACACCATCCAAATACAAGCTTCAAAATGAGAAAGACCTGGTTAAATTCCAGAGGAAGCTGAAAGGTTCAAAGGCAAAGGCTCAGCCTGAAACTAGCTATTCCCAGCTCTCCAGCCTCAGCCATGCTGAGTTATGCACCCCACAACATGCAGTCTTCTTATCAGGCTGGGCTCTGACACCCACAGCCCAAACTCACACCTAACATGGATGTTCTCCCTACTTTGTGTTGGAAGAGACCCACGTTAGAATCTTCTCCTGGATGACATGATTGGACCTCTAGTAAGTCTGCCTTGGTTGAGAGAAGGCTTTTCATTGCTTCAATGGAGTAGCAGATGGTAAGTTGCCTGTGTTCTACCCATGCTCAGACAATCAATCCTAATTAAACTCAGTGGTATGTATACACACACACACACACACACACACACACACACACACACACACACACACACACAGATATCATGTAAGTAGGAGAGGGGTGCATTAGAAAGAAGTGGGCTGGGTGGTGGTGGTGCATGCCTTTAATCCCAGAACTTGGGTGGCAGAGGCATGTTGATCTCAGAGCTTGAGGCTAGCCTGATCTACAGACTGTTTCAGGAAATACAGGGCTATACAGAATCATTGTCTCAAAAAAAGAAAAAAAGGAAGGAAGGAATTAAGGTAGGAATGAAGGAAGGAAGAAAGGGAGGAAGGAAGGAAGCAAGGTAAGGAGGGAGAGAGGGAGGGGAGGAGGGAAGGAGGGAGGAATGAAAGAAGAAGCCAGGCTGTGGTTGACCACTTCTTTAATCCCAGCTCTCAGGAAGCAGAGTCAGAATGATCTCTGTGAGTCTGAGGCCAGCCTGGTCTACAGGATGAGTTCCATGACATCCAGGGCTTCACAAATATATAAATAAATAAATAAATAAATAAATAAATAAATAAATAGATAGATAGATAGATAGATAGATAGATAGATAGATAGATAGACAGATAGACAGATAGACAGATAGATAAATGAATCAATCAATCAATCAATCAATAAAAATAAGGAAAGAAAGAAACAAAATCTTCCATGGAGAATGCCAGAACTATCGGTCATTTGCTCATGATATGAAGATAGATTTTTTTTTCTTACTTTTTCTGGGATGGATTCCCTGAGCAGAAATGTCAGGCAAACTCACTCCCATTGCCTCAAACACCCCTGATATGGGCACAAACAGATCATGAAGAAACCACACACCCACTAATTCATCTCCTTTGCTTCACACATCAGGGGCAACTAGAACTTGCCCCATGCTACATAGATAATAGTAGCTGAGGCTTGTGATCCCAAGTATAGCTGTGTCCTCTGTCCCACAGGCTGTACAAGTTGATTCCAAAATAACAAATGTTGCACAGGCCCCACACTATGTAAAAATTCCTTTAGCAATGTCTACACTCATAGAATCTTGTTAAGGACCCAAAAGAGTCAGCCCCACCATCATTCTGGACACTTGGGGAGGTATCTTGTGAGACATGAGTTGGTCATTTTTCCTGGCGTGTTTGTTCTCCCTGGAATCTAGAACAGACTTTCTCTGATTCCCAGGTAAGCCCTATGGTTCCAAGGCCACAGAACAACTGACTGGGAGGGGGGAGTTGAAAAGGAAAAGAATTGGTGGAAGCCACAGAGTCCTGCTTCCCATCTCACATCTACAAAGAGCAGTATCTCCAGACCTCAGCAGAGATCATCCATGTCCTGTCCAATTCTCATTGGAGGCTTGTCCTTAAAAAAAAATCATTAAGTGTGCATGAGTATGTATTTGTGTGTATGTGTGTAATGGTGTGCACACACATGTAGGTGGACTTTTCTGTCCCATCAGTCCACTCCCCAATAACTACAAAGAGGATTAACATTAATCATAAATGCTCAGCCAATAGCTAAGGCTTGTTACTAGCTAACTCTTACAACTTAAAGTAACCCATTTATGTTCATCTACATTCTGCCACATGGCTTTGGTGCAGTATTTCCTCACTATGCTCCCTTCCCTACGTTTTGGAATGGTAATGTATATTCTATGCCATTATACATTGGAAGTATGTGACCTGCTTTTTTGCTTTGGCTTTACAGGGGATTATAGTTAAGAGATTACATGAATCTCAGAAGAGACTTTGGACTTTTAAACATTGTTGAGATTTTGATAGACTATGGGACTTTTGAAATTGGACTGAATGCATTTTGCACTATTGTATTGTTAAAGGTTTATGGGGGCCAGGGAGTGGAACGGAGTAGTTTGAATGTATTTTGCCACTATAAGCTCATAGGGAGTAGTACTATCAGAAAGTACTATTAGTATGGCATTATTGGAGGAAGCATGGTCTTGTTGGAGAAGGCTGGATGACACAACTTTAATCTGGGCCACACCTGTTGCTACTTGACCGCACATGCACTGTTCAGTAGTCAAGCAATGGGTCTTACATCCTACATAATCCATGTGCTGTGTGGTCACATAATTTGCACACAATGCAACCATGAAATCTATGCCCATGTGTGGCCTAGCTATGTGAGCCCTAAGTGCATGTGCAGGGGAATCCATAAAAATCAGGTCACAGACTCCTCCCCCCTTCTTCTTCCTCCTTCTCCTTCTTCCTATCCCTCTGCACATGTCTCTCAAACAGGCCTGAGCACACCCTTTCCTGTCCCTCCCTTGTAATAAACTCTCAAAGTGGGTTTTGTTGTGCCTCATGGCTTTTCTCTCATGGTAAACAGCGCCACATAATAATAAAACTAACAACATCTTCTGTTGGAGTGTGTGTCACTGTGGGGCAGGCTTGGAGGTCCTTTTCTCAAGCTTCACTCAGTGTGACAGTCGGTCGACTTCCTCTTGTCTCTGAGTCAAGATGTAAGGACTCTCAGCTCCAGCACCACATCTCCCTGCACACCACCATGCTCCCTGCCATGATGATCATTGACTGAAGCTCTGAAACTAAGCAAGACACCTCAATTAAATGTTGTCTTTATAAGAGTTGCTGTGATCATGGTGTCTCCTCACAGCAATAGAAACACAAACAAGACAAATTTCATCCAAGAACACAGAAGAATGAAATGTTACCTAGTAACAGGGACATTTGACTATCTGGACAGTCAACTTCTGTAATGTTGGAGCATCTAACTTTGGCCTACAGGCCTAGCATATCTAATAGACATTTTTCAGAAGCAGAGAATTTTCTCTTGGCAAAGTTTGGCAGTTGCTTTTGTGTGTGTGTCCTGTTAATCCAGTTTGGACTGTATACTGATAGCAATTGAGGCAAGGGGATTTTCTTTACCCAGTGGTTAGCTTTAGAGACAAAGAATGCAAACTCCTTATGGACATTCTTTGATGCCCATCATCTTCTCTGAAGTAGATTAGTGCTGCCAGGAACAGAAATGTCTCAGTGTTATGAAAAATTTTAGGCTAAAAATTAAACACATTAAATGTCATATTCTGTAGGTCTTTGAAGTGTTCAAGGACCATCTGTCTATCTAAATATATCTGTGTATGACCTTGAAAACACACCTAACGTGACCTATAAGACTGATTGTAATAGGTAGCTAACTATTAATCTGTATTTCATAATTACACATTGAATTTTTAAATGAGCTGTATAAACACAATTTCCCACAAAAGAGTAGCAACATAAATACAGTATAACAAAATTAACTTTAAATTTGTGTCCATAAACAAAAATCCATACCAATGTAAGATATTTTGAGACTAAAGGTTTCTTTTTTGGATATATACATGTGTGTGTGTGTGTGTGTGTGTGTGTGTGTGTGTGTGTGACTGTCTATATCCCTTTTCTTTTCTCTCCCAAGCCTTTGTACATTTTTAAACTCACTGTAATCTGTTTAGAGGTTTTTCTCCATCTGGATCTGCCTTTTATGAGGCTGAATATAGTGACCAATAAAGAGGATCTTGAGCGGCCAGTGTGGGTGGTTCATGCCTTTAATCTCCACACTTGGGAGTCAGGGGCAGGTGGCTATCAGTGGATTTGAGGCCAGTCTGGTCTGCAGAGCGAGTTCCAGGACAGCCAGGGCTACACAGAGAAACCCTGTCCAGGGAAAATAAATAAATATAAAAGAGGATGGTTGAGAAAAGGGGATCAAGATAGAGGCAGAAGCTGGATCATGAGGGTGAGAGTCTATGTCCCTTACAAATGGAAAAAGCCACCCTGTGTGTCAGTCAAGTGGTGAGGTAAACACATCTGTCTGTCTCTCTGATCTATCCATCCATCTACCTACCTCTTCTAGTCTGATCTTTGTTGCTGTGATAAAACACTGACCAAGACCAACTTGCTGGGAGGAAAGGCTTTATTTGTCTTCCACGTCAAGTACATTTTGAAGGAAGCATGCAAGAACTCAGCAGGAACCTGGAGGCAGGAACTGAAGCAGAGGCCACAGGGAACGCTGCTTACCGGCTTGCTCTACATGGCTTGCCCAGCCTGCTTTCGTATAGAACTCAGGACCATCTGCCCAGGGGTGGCATCACACGTGGTGTACTGTGAAAGACCCCACCAAAGACCCAGACACAGTTTCCCCAGAAACTCAAAAGAGCTGAGGGAAGAGATATCTTAAAAATAAACAGAACTGAGTCAGTTCCCCTTTCCTGGAGAGGGTGAAGTCAGGTGTTTTCAAAAGAACAAAGTCAGGATGTCTGGTGGTGACCAATTAACCACGAGATGCCCCTCTCTGGAGATAACATGACCAGACCCTGGAGATGGGTTGTAAAACTCCTAACAGGGCAAACAGATAAGCTGAAATAAGACAAAGTCCAGGCCTGGGAAAAACTGGACCAATCAAGGATGGACCTGTACTAACCCCCTCCCCTCTAAGAAATTTTGTGGATTTTGCTTATAAAAACTATCTTCCCCAAGAAAGACTAACTCCTCCCTGCCTCACTGTGCTGCGGCCAGTGAGTGCTTGAGATGAGTTCCCTGTTGTGGTGACTTGTAATGGAAATAAACCTTGCTTTTGCATTCTGGTATGCTCATCCTTGGTGGTCTCTCTGGGGGTCACAATCTGGGCACAACATGCTGAACCCTTCCATATCAATTAGCAATCAAGAAAACATCCCTATAGACGAGCTCACTGGTCCAGTCTGATGCTCAACAGAGGTTCTTTCTTCAAGGAGTCTCTAGTGTGTATCAAGTTGACAAAAACTTACTAGACACTGTCACCAATCTCTCTGTCTGTTGTTACCTTTTTCTTCTTCCCTTCCTTCTCAAAGGCCTTGTGTTAGCTGTTTTTCTCTTTACTGTGACCAAATAATGAGCCAAAAGCAGCTTGAGGAGGGAAGGGTTATTTGAGCTCATGATTTTGGGGAATTTAGCTGCCATGATGGAAAACACACAGTGGTAGGTGTGAGGTGACTGACGATGCTACATCCACGACTAGAAAGCAGAGACATGATGTTGGTGCTCCACTTCCTTCTTCCCTTTGCTGTTTATTCAGTCTGTCAAGCAGCACACAGTAGGCATTTGCTTGCAGCACCTGCCTCCACTCCCTGAGAGGAACCTGCCTCCATCCTGCTCCTTGGAGAGGATCACAATGGAAGACCCTGAAGAGACACAGGGAGGGTGCCACAGGTCCAGAGATGGCCTGCTAGGTGCATTGCATGTGTCTGTGAATGTGGAGCTGCAGTGATGAGCACATGATGTGTCTACACACACACTTCCTTTTCACTATCTGTAGGTTGTTCCTCTTCTCGGTGAGATTTCTTGCTTCTCACTGTAGGGTGGAGTTTGGCAAGACACAAGAGAAGTCCATCCTTTGTCTTCTCCATTTCCTCTTTTCTCCATAGCAACTCTATGTGCTTCTGTGGCTCTGTTGTTCAGACAGGTGTGAGGGAGTGTGAATCGGCCCCACCCCCGGGGAATGCTCTCACCATCAGCTTTCTACCCTTGCACTAACGTGACTCTTGCACTAATGACTATCTTCAATGTGCAGATGAAGTCAACTCTTGAGGGTTCACAGAACAGGAAGACAGCAGAAGCCTGGGACCCTGGCCGTGTGGACTCTGTACCTCACCAGACTTTTGAGGGACAGAAAAGTAAGTCACTAATTTCTCTAGACTCTGAAGGTTGCTGTCAAATGTATAGTTTTATTTACTATAGCTACCATGGGCAAGGCACTAAGAACACAGCAAGTGTGAGCCCTGATTTTAAGAGATCACGGGTTGGTGGACACGAATGCTCTGCTTCCAGCTCTGTTTTCTGCTCACTCTGGGAAGAGGGGAACAGTTGCACCAAGCCACCAGATTCCTCAAATCTCCTTCCCAGAGCGTCAGTCACCACCTGCTTTACCCCGTTCCAAGATCCTGATTTCTGGGGTCTCCTTCCAGGCAGCAGTGTTTAAATGTGAACTTGGTCCAACCTGAGTGTTTGGCTTCATGCCTTATCAGATTCCAAACTGAGCAGCAGCCAGCAGCAGCCAGCAGCAGCCCAGCAGCTTGAGGTCATTTGTTAGCCTAGCCTTGACCTTCATGACCTCCTTCTTTGTTTTCAAATTCCTCCTAGACGTTCTGACCAGGTCAACATCCTCTTTCTTAAAATTGAAGAATGCAGAAGAACCTAGCAGGGTGATCCTGACCTTGGGCCAAGTTTGAGACCAGACAGACTACAGCTGATTTCAGGTCAGCCAGGGATACATAGCTAGACCCTGTCTCTTGGAGACTAGGAAGATGACACTGAGGAGGGGTGGGGAGGAGGAGAAGAGGAGGAGGAGAAAGGGGAGGAAGCAAAACAAGTTTTCTTCTGCCATTCTCCTTTGTTTTGCCAAATCTCCATGGCTCCATCTTTCCTGTCAAAACCAGCTCTTTCACACAAATTTGCCAATTTACTTCTTTCTGAAGGCTAACTTCCTTGTTTCTGATGTCTATACCAAAGATCCCTCCTCTGACCAGTACTTTTGACTCAGTAACATTTATAAATCCTTCAAGGCGATGTCCTTAAGTAAATGCGGTAGTAGTGGTGAAGGAGGGTCTAGAAAGTAGAAATGTTGTGTGCTAGTGTGTGTTCATATGGGTTGGGGGCATATGCACATCATATGTGAATGCACATGTGGGCAAGGGTGGGTGTGTGAGAGTGTGCATGAGTGCACCTGAGTGTGGAGAGCCTGGGTGTTGTTCCTTGGGTACTGTCCACTTTGGTGTTTTTTTTTTTTTTTGAGACTTTGGGTCTCTCATGGCTGATTGGCTAGGGCCTCATATACTTTTGAGCACTTTACCTGTCTTCCCAGCCCCAGAAATTAATTCTTGTGAAGTAAACAAACTAGCCAAACATGGTAGCACATGTATCTAATCCCACACTCAGGAGGTTGAAACAGGAGGATGGCCATGAGTACAAGGCCAGCCTGACCTACATGAAGTGTTTCAGTCTATCTGAGTTACATAGTAAGAACTTGTCTGAGAGAATCAAAGATAAAAAGGATAGCCATCTGTAGCAGCATATACCTATAACTGAAAGGGTATATGGCGCTCGTTAGGTCGGCGGCGGAAGAGTCACAAGTGAAGAGTCACGAGCTGTGGTTACCAGAGTTAGAATAGGCTTTATAGGGAGAAGAGGGGGTAGGAGAGAGAGAGAGAGAGAGAGAGAGAGAGAGAGAGAGAGAGAGAGAGAGAGACAGAGACAGAGAGAGAGAGAGAGACAGAGAGAGACAGAGACAGAGACAGAGAGATATGCAGAGAAAGAGAGAGACAGAGAGAGACCAACAGCAGAGAGAGACGCACAGAAAGACCGCGCAAGAGAGCGTGGAGAGAGTGCAAAGAGAGAGTATGGGGCGCAAGTCCGGCTTTCAGGCTGGGATGCAGTCACCCGCTGATGACATAATAAGGCGCCAGAGAAGCTGCTCATATACAGAACCCTTACAATTACCCCAGCACTTGGAAGGCTGAGACAGAGGAATCAAGGGTTGGAAACCAGCCTGGGATACAGAGAAACTGCATCAAAACTTTATCAATTTAATTAAAAACAACAATCAAATACCTGTTACAGTTAAAATCAAAGCTATCTCTTTGGAAAGATGTCAGAATGTCCAAAGAAATAAGAGAAAGATCCATGATGTTGATGACTGTGTGCCCCCACCTCTACCTGGGTACTCTTGAGGAGTGAGGGATAAGAGATTTAGATATAAATATAGACCTGAGAGAGAAAGACAGAAACACAGGATAGCCTTATTAGGGCCTAGATCCTTATCTACTAGCCCAGAACTTGATTCAAAAGGCCTTTTTATAACAATGCCAAGGGGAGGGGCAAAAGACCATCCCCTTGCTCAATACAACCAAGTGTAGACCCTTCCAAATACCTGGTACCCAGGCCTGTGGTCCATTCATCCTCTTAAGCAGTCCTGCTGGGTAAAGCAAGCTCAGATCTCATTAGGAAACTTCTATGGCCCCCAATAGCTGTGACTGAGTTAACTTGGACAGTGTCCCCTCAACCTCATGTAGAATCTGTCACCCCCACTAGCCAGAGTCCATCCTACTCCTGTGGTCCAATGCTCCAGGATCTGTCTGGTAGACATGCTTTCTCCAGGAGCCAGCTTGATGGCCATGTTGCTAACCTCCCACAGCAAATGACCCGCAGACCTTTTCCATAAATACACTTGAGTTCAGTCTAACCTCCCTGCTGTTACTGGGGTCCCCAAGGTCACTTGGGCTCACTGAGTCACCAGGACTCACAGAGCAGAGCTGTCTTCCCAACAGCTGTGATTTCCTGCAGAGAAGCATGTCATTTCCCTGTCCCCATGATGTTGTGAGTTTATGTGACACAGGGACCCTCAGAGCTGAGAGTGTTAGGGCCACCATGTGGTTTCCTGCCACCTACAGTGGACTGGAGGCATCTTCAGTCTGGGCGAGAGGGAAGGGTGAGCTGACTCATTTTTCCTAAGAACAAGAAATAAACTTGTGTGGTTGTGGCAGTCTAGAGTTGACGGTTTTGCTTTGGCAACAACTGTGGTAGAAGCCAGTGAATCCAAGCTGTGTCCACAGGCAGTTCAGAATGGGGATGGTGAGAATCCATGTCTGGGAGCAGCCAAAGCTATGACTCCTCCTTCCAACTCTTCTCTGCCTTCCAAGAGAAGCAGGTGGAGCAACCCTCACTCCTGCACTCTGTGAGGAGAGCAAGGCTCCCAGAGACAGGGCCAGCTCCTGAGCCACACTCTCTGAGCTCATGGAAGTAGCCTGGCCAATCACTGGACGGTAGCTACCCAGGAAAGGCCTGTCTCCCCAAGGCACATCTATCACTGCAACTGTAACCTGTGCAGGATCAAGAGGGGACATGGCTTATCACACACATGCATGCATTGTTATGTGTATATCATACCATAGACATGTGAACCTTCCTGACATTGCTACACATGCCACACACATGTATGTAGCACAGTGTACTTGTGATATATACCTGCAGGGCATAGTGCACACACTACACATGATACATATATATTGCAAATATTATATGTGTATATTCCATATCTCACACAGCTATGCACCATACACATGCTACACATGCTACACACATGATGTATATATACCACACACATCAGATGTATATATGTACACCATTCTTTACACAGCAGAATATACCACACACATACCTTGCCAATGGTCCTGTTTCTCAGACAGAGTCAGGGTGTGTTAACAGGGGTGACTGTGATGGCCAAGGTTGTAACAATACAATATGAACAATGGCTTTGTTGCATACACAGACACACACGTACACATACACACTTTCTCACACATAGCCATACACCGCACCCAAAAACACATATGTACCAGTGCTGTGGGATATTGCTTTTGTACACTGGTTTAATAAAACATTGAATGGCCAGTAGCCAGGCAGGAAGGATAGGTGGGATAAGCAGATACGGAGAATTCTAGGAAGAGAAAGACTGAGTCAGGAGACACCAGGCCTCTCTCCAGGGAGCAGCATGTAATGGGACACAGGTAAATCCATGGAAAATGTGGCGACATATAGATGAACAGAAATGGACTGAGTTTAAGTGTAAGAGATACTCAGTAGAGAGCCTGAGCTAATGGCTGAGCAATTTTAATTAATATAAATCTCTGTGTGTTTACTTGGGTCTGAGCGGCTGCGGACTGGGTAGGACACAGGAAAACTTCAGCTACATAGGAGCCCTGAGAGTCCAAGTACGTGTTATGGTGACCGCTAAGAGTACAGGTGCACACATGTTACAGTGACCCCTGAGAGTACAGGTGCACACGTGTTACAGTGACCCCTGAGAGTACAGGTGCACATGTGTTACAGTGACCCCTGAGAGCACAGTGCATGTTACAGTGACCCCTGAGAGTACAGGTGCGTGTTACAGTGACCCCTGAGAGTACAGATGTGTGTCACAGTGACCCCTGAGAGTACAGGTGCACACGTGTTACAGTGATCCCTGAGAGCACAGGTGTGTGTTACAGCGTCCAGCTTGACGTGGCTTCTGGGGATCTGAACTCTAGTCATTACCTGTGCAGAGTGAGCACTTTACCTCTGAGCCATCTCTCCAGCCCGTGGAGGTCCCTGAGACACCAGGCTCTTTGAAGTGGTCTTGGGGCTTCTAAGTGGCCACAAGAGGGCCACAGGGAGGAGTCCAGATCCTACATAGAACTCCTGTTACAACACTGTGTTTACAAATTTCTATATAACTCTAAGATTTTCTTGTGTGTGCAGGTTCCTCATCTGTCCAAGCTTATCTAAAAACTCAGCTCTTGTAGAGTGACTCAACATCAACATGAGGTACAGCTGGCGGCTCAGCCGTGGCCGTCACCGATACTTCTGAGCCCCTAGTCCTCACTCAAGTCTTCAGCACAAAGGGAATGTGGCTTTGTGTTGTGTTGGGTACACTGATTTGCCACAGAGGAGGTTTTGTGACTCCACCTTGAATGTGACTCCCTGTTACCACACTCCTCAAGTCTGGGCCAGAGTTTAAGAAGTAGTCATGGTGTCTCTTCACAGCACTAGAGTAGTGACTAAGACACCAAGCAGAGACTATGGCATTGGAGTCCCCAAGTGAATACACAAAGCAGATTATTTGCTCTTGTTGAGCTGATATTGAGTTGAGCATAAAGAAACAAAGGACACAGACAAAATTCAGACAGACACCCTGAAGATGTATATGTGAGAGGCAAGAACTGGAGAAAGTGATACAATGAGAAAATTCTGCATTATCTGCTAATAGGGATTGGGAATCAGTGGAATGCGTATGATTGCCCAGAGGAGAGCCCCAGGCCAATGAAGAGCAAGTACCAGTGTCCCCCATGAATGTCACCACAGCCTCTAGATACTGACATATATCAGAGAGGTACAGATGCCTCTAAGGTTAGGTGCATCACTGGGCTCTAAGAAACATTCTCTTGCCTTCTTCCCCAACATGAGAGGGAAATGGACCTCCAGCATTAGGAACTGGATTATCAGAAAGGAGAGACCTGAGTTATTCTTCATTCTCCCTCCCAACACCCAACACCCACCCAAAACAATGACAACAGGCCCATGTCTAGATATGGGGCCAGGAGACATACAAAGACAGAGTCATCAGGTAGAGTGGCTGATGTCCATACTTTCAGCACTCAAGGAATGGAGCATTTCTGTGAGTTCAAGTTCAGCTTGAAATAGTGCATTCCAGCCCATCCTGGGTTGCAGTGTGAGACACTGTCTCAAATAAACAAGGTCTGACACATATCTCAGTTGGTAGAGTGCTTGTCTAGCATGCATGAATCCCTGGGTTCAATTCTGAGCACAGCATAAATGGCATGTGGTAGATCACACGTATAAAAACGTAGATTCAGGAAGTAGAAGCAGGAGGATCAATTCTAGGTCATCCTTAGTTGTATAGAGCCAGATTGAGCTAGAGATCTGCCACAAACAAACAGAATAAGATGGAAGAGAGGAGAGAGAGCTGTGACCTATAGGTCTGTACCTTTGTGGGGACTCAGCATCAACATAAACTCTGATTAAGGTATCAGGATCACAGTGTTTGCTGGACCCGCTGTGTGAACCCAGAAATAGTGCCAGAGACCCCATGGACTAAGAGCACTCTATGGAAGGGTAAGCTGAATTTTGGAAGGAGATGGTTCCTCTGCTCACAGGGAAGGAGCAAGAGAAGATTGACAGCCCTCACGTCCACTCAGGAAATGATGTGTCACAGAGGGTGGAGCAGCCTGAACAAAAAAGGAAAGACTTTCCAGGGCTCTGCCAGGAGTGGGAAGGTTGTGAAGCCCTTAGCTGAAGACTAGTGGATAGGTAGCACCCACAATCCATGGTCGTGGATGTGTCCCCTCACTGGGAGTGATGGGAACTAGTGCCCCTGAGGCCTGGAGCATCTTCAGAGCACTTCCTGTACCAGTTCATCTGAAGCCTCTCAGGGGACCAGGAAGCAGAGGACAGAAAGGAGAACTCGGCATGTGAACACTGAACTGTCTAGAAGGACACGGCCCCTCCTCCTCTTGGGCTTGGTATGGGCAGGAGACACCAGAGCTGAAGAAATGACCCCAAGAGTGATGGGAGTGTGGCTGCCTTCAGCTCTGCTCCTCTTGCAGGTCCCAGGTGAGCACGGGGATGGGGGTTTGTGTGGGGTTACAGCTCTGAAAGGGGAACTCCTGGAGTAAGTGAGAGTGCAGGACAGGGGGATGGTAGGTGGGAGAGAGCAGTTAACAGAGGAAGATGGGGCCCATTGAAGACAAGGAGTGGGGGTGGGCAGGAGTGGCCAGCATCACCTCACAGGTGCTGTCAGGATTCAGTGCACAGTACAGTCATGACTACCACACCTGAGACAGTCAGGACCTGCTGAGAGGGTTAGCTGTGACAGTCATTACCCTGAAAGCACACGATCTCTACTGTGTACACACATGTATTTGCATACCAAATGTACATAAGCACTGATTCCTGCATAGATACATGTCACACCCACACAAACATACGCACATATATATACATAGGTAAAGACTCCCTCCCACCAGCTGTCTCTATCTCTCTCTGTCTCTCTGTCTCTGTCTCTGTCTCTGTCTGTCTGTCTGTCTCTCTCTCTCTCTCTCTCACACACACACACACACACAGTGTTGTTTCCTACTGGGCCCTTCCTTTCTCAAGGGACAAGCCCCCTCCCCACCCCCTCTTCCGGACAACACAGGTGCTCACCTCAGTCCTGACTCCTGGGTCTGACAAAGCCTGTCTCCTTTCTCCAAGGACAAGCCCCCTCCCCACCCCCTCTTCCGGACAACACAGGTGCTCACCTCAGTCCTGACTCCTGGGTCTGACAAAGTCTGTCTCCTTCCTCGATGTTTCCTCCAGACCAGACAGCTCTCTAGGAGATGACCAAGGGGGGCCTGACCCCATCCAGCTGTGAGGGTGCAGAATTGGGCCTTGTGTTTTCCAGGCTGTGTCCCTCTGCGTGGCCCCAGCAAGGTGACAGGCACTGTGGGGGAGTCCCTGAGTGTGCGGTGTCAGTACGAGGAGGAACACAAGAATAATGAGAAATTCTGGTGCAGAGTGTCACTGCTACCACCATGTAAAGAGATTGTCAAGACCAGAGCCTCAAAAGAAGCTAGGAATGGCCGAGTGTCCATCAGGGACCGTCCAGTCAACCTCACCTTCACAGTGACCTTGGAGAACCTCACCCTGGAGGATGTAGGCACCTACAAGTGTGGGGTGGACATGCCACTTTTTGATGACAGATCCTCTGTGGGAATCAATCCCTCCTTGGGGATCGATGAGTCCTTCAAGGTTGTGGTGTCCGTGGTCCCAGGTAAGCTCCCCTCATGTCAGGGCACCCTGAGTCCAGGCCTGTCATTCCCTCATGAAGGAAGGAAGGCAGATACAAGAGCATGGTGAGCTTGGTGAATCAGTGACTCAGGCCACAGGGGGTGTGAGTCCACGTGTACCTTTGTAAGATCATGTGTGGTATGTGTGATAGTGTATGTACACCAATATATGTGTGTGCGTGTACACACAGGCACAATGGGGAACCTGGGTTCTTAGAAACTCTCTTTTCATTACATTTACTTAGTTAGTTAGTTAGTTAGTTAGTTAGTTAGTTAGTTAGTTGGATAGCCCCGGTGTGTGTCAGCCAGAGAACTCGCACTCAGTTCTCTCTCCACAATGTATTCCTGGGGCTCAAACTCAGGTCATCAGGTTTGACAAGGAAGGTCTTTACCAACCAAGCTGTCTCATCAGCCACTGTTCGAGATTCTCTGTGTGTTCCATATGACAGTCTGAGGCCCAGAGACATGCCGTAGATCAGTGGCTCTTTGTGACTTCCTGTCCTCATAGGAGACAAGTCCTCTCTTCCAGGTCTCACTTGGTCCTGTCCCCATCTCATGTGGGAACAGTACCCAGCGTATCTGCTCCCCTCTTCAAAGGATGCCCTGGCCTGAAACTGAGTGGACACTTTACTTCCATGGAGGTCCTGAGGGAGCAGCCTCATCACAGTGTTTGTGGGTCTTCTGACAGGAACCAGAGACACAAAAAGGAGGGTAGATTGTGTATCGGGGTTCTTGATCCCTGAGGAATCCATTCAACTACTCCAAGTTCCCCTGCATCCCCCTTTCCCAGGAAACATTTACTGCAGGTAAAACTCAGGGAATCCCCCAAAAGTGCCCCTTCCCAGGCAGAGGGTGAAGCTGGATGGAAGACAGTCTCTCAGCTCCTTTGGTCCCAATGTTCTCCATGTCTGCAGTCATTCTCCCCTAATGGAGCCTCCCTTGTTACAGACTCCTAACTAGTGCAGCATCTCTTTAAGGGCAGGGTGGTGGAGGGGCTGAAGAGGATGAACTGCTCTGTTATTCCCAGTTTTCTCTTTTCTGAGAGAGGTTCTTGTGTAGCCCAGGCTGGCCACAAACTCACTGTGTACCTGGGGTTCATCTTGAATGACTGATCTTCCCGACTCTGCCTCTCTGGCACTGGGATTACAGGCTCCCATCCCCACACCCAGCTTCCTGTTCTGGTTCTCAGTTTTGGTTTCCCCCTCAAAAAAACTTCCCTCCAACATCCTCTGTTGGTTCACAGTGAAGTGGGTGGAACCAAATCCTGCTGGTGTCTCTAGTTCCCCTCAGTAGAGGCCACTCTCCACAGGGTCCTTCAAGCATCTGTCTTTCTAGAACTTTCCATCTGGCCATTCCTCAGGAAAGACTTCCCAGTGGCCTGTCTAGGTGACAGTGTGGGCATGAGGGGGCTAGGCAGACAGAGTCCCATCACTCTGTGTCTGTCCCCAGAAGGATGGAAGACAAGGAAGCAAAAGGTGTGACTGAGGCCAGAAGGGACCTGGAACCAAGTGTCTTGTCATTGACACTTAAACTCTCCTCTACAGGAAGACTGGCCTCAAGTTTGAAAGTGCCAACCAGCCCCAATGCACCATGGGAAAGGCTGGGAAGGGAAGAGCTGACCAGGACTTGGTGGGGCCATGGGGCTTGTAGGCTGTCACACAGCTGTCCACCGTGTCCCTAGGGACCTGTGTGCAGCAGAGCTGCAGAGGTTTCAGTGGGGAGGAGATGGAGTGGAGGTCACTGGGACAGTCTGTGTTTCCATCCTTAGCTCCAGTCATAGTCTCTTTACCCAAGATCATAGCAAATATCCTGGGGTCCCCCACATCCTCACCAGTGCACACTCAGTCCAGTGTGACCACAGAGGATACAACTCCTGGTCCCAGCCTACAAGCCCGGTGAGGAACCCTGAGGGCTCTGGATTGGGGTGGGGGTAATGCTGGAGGTGGAGGTAGAAGGGTTTGGATCTCCCTCCTTGGGCATCTCCTGCATCTTCCAATCACACACTGACCTGGGGAGTGTCTTGTGAACAACAGTTGCTCATCTACAGATTGGGACACAGCAATGACACCCAGACCCAGACCTGCTGAGATGGAGTTAGTTTCCTGTCAAGAGGTTACTACACAAACACACCCAGAGTCTGGGGAGATGGCTCTGCTGGTAAAGGATCTGAGTTCGAGCCTCAGCACCTACATGTCAGGCATGGTGGCATACACTTGAAATACCTGAGCTGTGGAAGTGGAGACAGGAGAATCCCTGAGACTCACTTTCCAGCCAGCCTAGACTACTTGGCAAGCTCCAGGCCAATGTGAGATCCTTTCAGATAACAAGATAGATGCATCAGGTGTGGTGACTCATGCCTTTATTCCAGCACTTGGGAGGCAAAGGCAGGCCAGTCTAAGAGATGAAACTCAGCCTGGACTTCATAACAAATTTCATTCTAGCCAGAGCTGCATAGTGAGACCTGTTCCAACACCAACATAACAAGTTGATGATTCTTGAGGAATGACACCCAAGGGTATCCTCTGGAATCCACGTTCATGCACATACATGTGCACCTACATACACACATATGAACACACACACACACACACACACACACACACACACACACACACACACCGGTAAATTAATTAATTGATGAAAATAAATACAGTCACCGGTTTGTTGTGACACAAGGCTTTAACACCAGTACTTGGGAGAACAAGGCAGGTGGATCTCTGTGAGTTGAAGGCCATCCTGGTCTACATAGTGAGTTCCAGGACAGCCTGGGCTACATAAAGAAGAGACCCTTCCCCCTATCTTCCAGAAAACCAACCAACCAAAAAACAAACAAACAAACAAACAAACACATAAATAAATAACAAAGAAGAGCCACCAGGAGAAAATAGGGGAACTCAGTTTAGAAGAGAGTTGGGGTCTGGGTGGAGGAGGCAGCGCCTGCCTGGATAGAGGCCTTAGGAGTGGAGGTCCATGGACAGATTAAGTCAGACCCACAGTTCCAGGCTACTTCTTGGGATATCAGTCACACTGGTCATCAGGCAGGGTTCCTTGTCCTCATCCCTGAAAAGAGCACCTTGGACACACACCTGGGTAAAGAGACCGACACACAGTGTAGGACACCATCACCACCTTCTGGGAAATGAGCTTATTGTGACCTTGTCCCCACAGGCCCCTGCTGAGTAGCATCTACTTCCAGGTCCTGGTCTTTCTGGAGGTGCCCCTGCTCCTGAGCATGCTCAGTGCAGTCCTCTGGGTGAACAGGCTTCAGCGGTGCTCTGGGGCGAAGCAACACTGTCCCGATTATGAGAATCAGTGAGGTCTGTTGACGTCGAAGCCCTGTCCATGACCCTGGACACAGCTCTTCTGGTGGCAGAGGACAACAAATAAATCTGTGTTTCTGAGAATACTCTCAAATTTTTAGAAGACTCTTTGTGCTGTTTTAAATACATAAAAGAATGTGCCCAACAAATACATATACATACATATTTTAATAGAATACCTTTACTTATTCTTAGATAATTCCACACATGTACAACAGAACTCTGTCTATCTTCCTCCAACCCCACCCTCCCCTCCCTCATGTGTTCCCTCCTCCCCTTCGTGGTCTATTCTTTTCCTTCCATTCTTCTCTTTCTCTTCCTAACCCACTGAGTCCACAGTGCCACCTGCCGGAATGCTAACCGATCTTGCTGTCTTGGTCTTGGGCAGGTGACCACAGCCACAGTGTCATGAGTGCACTGACCATGCCTCAGCCCGATCCCAGCTTCTCACACCCCTCTCCTCCTCACCTCTGGCTGTCGAATGCTTTCCTCTCCTTCTTCCTTCCATAATGTTCCTGAGCCTTGGGATAGGATGGGGTTGCTTGGGGTATGATGAAGGCGCCTTCTAGTAACACGGAGGTGCCTTGGGGTGGCGTAGGCTAGGGTTTGATATAGATGTCCCGTTTACGGCTGAGCACTCAATTGTCACATTTTCTCAGCACCAAGACCACAGCAGAGGGAAGCTTCTCCAACCCAGGCTGAGGACCGCGCTAATCAGAGTTTATGGACATAGATATTTAGAGGGCAGTTTGACAACATGTCCAATAAATAGATACACCTCACATGCAAATACTCTTGACACTGTGCCCTCCTCCAAATGCAGTAATAGAATGTGGTCCATACTGACGGTCCTCCTCTCTGATGTCACACACCTGCTTTCTATTCTCCTTGGTGACGACCTCAACCTGGTATTTTTTTTCTGCTGGTTTAAGGTTTTGTCACATACATGCACATGGGTTTGCCCAGGGTGTTTTGTTTAGTGTCTCTGCTTGGGGTTTTTATATAGACAGAGTTATATTTTCTTTTCTAGAGACAGGGTCTCATTATGGAGTCCTGGTCTAAAACTCGCTTTGTAGACCAAGCTGGCCTTTAACTCACAGAGATTCACCAGCACCAGCTGCCTATACCAGTGTTACCCTCTTTTCCCTCAGTTTTCGGGAGTAAACCCAAAGCCTGACATGCAGAACAAGTACTTTGTCACAGAGATGCACCCCAGCCCTCTTACTCTGTCTAACTATTTATCTATCTGTGTGTCTGTCTGATGGTGCGTCTGTCTCTACATCTCTCTCCCTTTCTCCTTCTTTCTTTCCTTCCTTCTTCCATTTCTTTCATTAGCAGGGTCTCATTGTGTAGCCCAGGCTAGTTTCCAGCTCCTCATCCTCCTGCCTCAGCCTCCCTAGTTCTGGGATTATGGGCATGTGTTACCATACTCAGTTCGCATGCCTCATTTCTAAGTCTTTGGTTTTATCATTTGACATCGTTGTGTCTTTGAGGTCCATGCACACTGATGTGTTGACACTGTACCGTGCATCTTGTTTGTGTTGCTCTGGCTGGCTGTGTTAACACACTATTACATCGTTTTCCTCTGCGGTTAAACACTTTAGAGCATCCTTTTCCTTTTCTTCTGCCTCCTTCCCTCCTCCTCCTCTTCCCACCCTCCCCCATCCTGTGTTTGTGATGAAACAGAACACAGATGGATGACTCTGGTCATAAGCATGTGTCCTGAAGGCCTGCTTTCTATGTGGGTTCCGCAGATCCAATTCAAGTCCTTTTGCTCACACAGCAAACATTTTATTGACTGATCTATCTCCCCAGTCATCTTTTTTTTTATATCTTTTGATAAATGGCTTTTAATTATAATGAACCAAATTAGTCTACTAATTATACTTTTTTGTCCCTCATTTAAGAAATTATTAATACCAAGCCAAGCACATATCTGTAATCTCAGCACTTGGGAGGTAGAGGTCTGATTTCTGGAGTTTAGTCATCCTCACCTACATCGCAAGTTCCAGTTTAGCCTGGGCTTGGTAGGACTCTGTCTCTAAAAACAAGCAGGGCCTGGAGAGATGGCTCAGCATTTAGGAGCACTGGCTGCTCTTCCAGAGAACCCAGGTTTGATACCCAGCACCCATATGGCAGCTCACAACTATCTATAACTCCAGATGATCCAACTCCCTTTCCTGGCCTCTGTGAGCACTGTCCTGGTGTAAAGACATGCACTGAGGCACAGACATCCATGCACATAAAAACAAATAAGAGCATTTTTAAACAAACAGAAACCTCAGAGAAATTGAAGAAGAGGAGGAGGAGTAAGAGGGGGGAATACAAACAACAACAGAAATAAATGACAGCGATATCCTGAAAATTAATTGTTTTCCTATTTCTTGTAAACCTTTTTATTTTTAATACCTTACACTTTTATTTATTACTATTTAGTATGTTTGTGGTGTGTGTACACACAAGTGCATGTCACAGCACACATTTGGGAGTCAGTGAACATCTTTGTGGAGTCAGGTCTCTCCTTACACTTCCAAATGATTCTGAGAACTGGATTTAGGTCCCCAGGCTCACACAGCATCTTCAACCACTGAGCAATCCTCCCGGTCCTTATAAAGGATTTAATTTTTTTCCTTTTATAAATAAGTAAGTCCTTGACCAATTTTTGTTCATTTGTTTGTTTGTTTTTCCAGACAGGGTATCTCTGTGTAGTTTTTGGTGCCTGTCCTGGATCTTGCTCTGTAGACCAGGCTGGCCTCGAACTCACAGAGATCCGCCTGGCTCTGCCTCCTGAGTGCTGGGATTAAAGGTGGTTGCCTCCACTGCCACCTGGCTCTTGACCAATTTTTAACTGATGTTTTACAGACAAGACCTAGCTATGTAACTCAAGCTGGCCTGGAATCCTCTTTGTAGACCAGGCTAGCCTAGCCTGGAACTCACAGAGACCCACCTGCCTTTGCTTCCTAAGTGCTGAGATTAAAGGTGTGAACCACCGTGCCTGCTTTTTATTGATTTTTATTCAATTAAGCCTGGACTAATAATCAATTTTTCTTTCTCTGAATTAATTTAACACTGCTCACATCTTCCCAGTGCCCTGCAATGCCGGCGACTTTGAGGAAGATACTGATTCTGAATATGTTTGGATTTTTTTCCTGGCTTCTCTGGTTTGTCTAATTCCTCAGCTCTGAACAGGTCCACTGCTGTTTCATTGCTAGAGCTTTAGTCTCAAGCCTTGATGTCATGTCACTCTTGTGGACGTCAGGATGTCTGTAAACAATGGTCAGGTCCTCTTCTATGCACACCTTTGGACTAGCCAATCAGTTCCTAAAAAGAAAACAAAATCTGAGCTAGAGAGATGGTTCAACGGTTAGGAGAAGTGCCTGCTCTTGCACAGTATTGGTGAAATTATTAAGGCCACTCCACGTAGTTAAAAGGAGATGTATTTAATGGCATAACATACAAATTAAGGGATAGGTAGGTCGCGGGGTCTGGGGAAGGTGTATCGCAGTCCAGTGGTGTTCTCTGGAGCTCTGCTTGGCCCACCTTTACCGTCCAGGGTCCCGGAACCGAGAGAGAGAGAGCACAGGCCCATCCAGATCTCAGGTCTCCAGGCGCCTCCCTTGGCTCCGCCTTGTAGGCGTGACAGTTGCCGAAGTCTCAATGGGGTTTGGAATTTCCAGATCAAAGCTGGAATGGCTACCCACTACATCTCCCCCTTTTTGTCTAAATAAGTAGGTTCTAACCTAATACAAGACTATATACAAAAGAGTGGTTATCAAATATTGTCCAGGAATAATGAGGGATAATGACCTAGATAAGATGGAAGTACAACCAATGCAAACAATATCAAGCAAGAAACACATACTAAAATCCAGAGAAGTATAGAGCATAGGTAAATGGCATATTACAAAGATCATTCCAAAAGGTGTCCTATCCTAAAGAACCTGAATCTAATACTTAATATGTTCTATCTACTAAGTTGTAACTATAACTGCTAGTCTTCAATCCCATCAAAGACCTGAGAAGGAATATAATGGTACCTGAGAAATGGTAGATGGATGCAAGCAACTTTCAGGAATCTTGCAAGAGCAGACCGAGACAACTGGCAGCCTGGACAATCACCTAATGATTCTCAGCATTGTTGGTACATCCAAATTGGCTACAGGCCTAAAATATCTGACAGACCATTTTCAGAAGCAGGAATTCTGAAAGACCATCTTACCCTGTCTTGGCAGAGTACAGTGGTCGCTTTCCTTGTGTCCCGCTTGTCCAGAAAGAACAGCATTGTATTTGTACTGTCAGCCGTCGAGGCAAGGGCAGTTCTTTGCCCAGTAGGCCATTTTGTGCCAAGAAGTCAAACTTCTAAATGGAAATGTCTTAGAAGCCCAACATTCTCTCGGGATCAAATTGGTGTAGTCAGGAGCAATTGTGTCTCACGTCAACAGAATTCTAAGTTATTTAAATGACATATTCTCTAAGTCTATGAAGTGTTTGAAGATTACCTGTCCATCTGACCTATGTATCTGTAAATCTGGATAACCTAACTAATGTAACTATAGAGATGACAAGCATAGGTGAGTATAAATCTATAAGTCTTATCTACCGAAATAACCTAAGGACTAAGGCTTCACGTAAACAAGGTAAACAGTCTATAAGCAAATGTATGGTAAAGAACGATGACTTCAAAATTGTGACAATACACAAGAAATTTATAACAGAGGTAGGAGTATATAGTGCGATATGCAATATGACAATAATCTTAAATATATATCAATATTTATAACAGAGGTAGGAGTATATAGTGCGATATGCAATATGACAATAATCTTAAATATATATCAGTATACTGAATGTCCTAAACAGAAGTAGAACATACATAAAGTATGACAGATATAAATTTCCATTTGTATCAATATACAAATATTTCAAATAAGAGTAGAAATATATGTACATTATAACAAATATAGTTCTGTATTTGTATCAATATACAAATTATCTTAAACAGGAATATAAAAATAGTTTACATTTGTATCAACATATAAGAATCCATAACAGTGCAAAATACAGTGCAAATTATCTAAGCCTATTTTACTAAATTTGTTTACTAGTATATATAATAATCTACCATAATATCTTATACCTATCCATTCCATTTCTTCTTTTCCCTTTTTTCTCTCTTTTTTTTAGAATACTGAGTCTAATATTTTCTTCCATCCCCAACCCTATAACCATCATCCATAACCATGAGAATTATGAAACCTAAGGGAGAAGGGGTGTCATTTTCTTAGAATTTCTTCCTGCTGTTTAGGGGGTGATGTTATCTCTGTTGGGGACTGTGAGAGAGCTCAGATAGTTAAATCTCAGTTAGACTAACTGTAGGTTCTGCAGCAAGTCTTAGAGTAATGGGTAAGATTGTCTGAAATTCTGGCAAGAAGTGTAGTATGTTGATGATTACCATGGTATCATTCTGGATTGGGTAGAGTTGTTGTTGTTGGGGCCCCATCTTCCTACTGGAGACTTCTGAGGTTGCTATTGGAAAAACTTATTGGTTATCAAAATGGAAGGTTTGGATTTAAAGAGGACATAGCATGTAAGAAAGGATTCTGAGAAATCAAGAGTAAGCATGGAGAGAATGAGAATCTAGAAGACAATGGTCCTTTTTTATTGGTCCTTCTGTCCCACACCAGAGGGCTCTTCTGATATGGGACTGAAGAATCTCTCAAACTTTTCTTTTAGCAATATGCTTGGGTTTAGAGAAGGAGTGAGCCAATTCCATCTCCAAAGCCAGCTTGGCTTATAATTGAATTGGAACCACAACTTTTCTAGATTGATAGAGAGATAGATGTTAGACAGTGAGATTTTACCATGTGTAGATTGGTACCAATAGATTCTTTCTTTCTGCTGTAAACATCCGGATATCCAAAGCCTTATGATTTTTGGAAGATGGGTATTTCCATTATCCTGGAAAGACAAAAACAGAACCCTACCCCAACCTTTGATTGTTAAATTTTTCTTACGACTTGTAGAGATGTCACATTGGTGGATGATCTTTTACTTCTCCTCATCAAGGGGTTTTTCCTGTTCGAATCGAATTTTTATTAATTTTGTTGGTATCCATAGCTTTTCTTCTCCTGCAGAAACAAAGGCAAAACCCCTTCCCCAACGTAGAACATATCCAGGTTTCCATTCTGAGGTCAGTACATCCTTGAAATAAACCGGTTGGTTTAGCTCAGGAGTTTTGTCTGTTGTCCAGTGTCTCTCCGCAGCTGTTGTTCCTTTCTCATCAGCATTGAGAAAATTCAAGGTTAATAAAGCACTATGCAATCTATTTCTAGGAGTCATTGTTACCTGTTGCTGTTTATTTAGCATATCCTTTAAAGTTCGATTGGATCTTTCTATGACTGCTTGACCTGTGGGATTGTGTGGTATACCTGTAACATGCTTTATATTGTAATAAGCAAAGAATTGTCTCATTTTATTGGAGACATATGCTGGGGCATTGTCTGTCTTAATTTGTACAGGTATTCCCATGATGGCCATAACTTCTAATAGGTGTGTAATCAGAATCAGCCTTTTCAAAACTCATAGGAGTTGCCCATTGAAATCCTGAATAGGTGTCAATGGTATGATGTACATACTTTAATCTTCCAAATTCTGCAAAATGAAACACATCCATCTGCCAAATTTCATTTCTTTGTATACCTTTTGGATTGCTCCCTGCAGGAAATAGAATTTGGTTATAGATGGAACAAGTAGGATATTTTTTCACAATATCCTTAGCCTGTTGCCAAGTGATGGAGAAATCCTTCTTCAAACCTTTGCTATTTACATGGTATTTCTTATGAAATTCTGAGGCTTCTAGCACATTACCTATTAGTAACTGATCAATCTCATCATTACCTTGTGCTAGAGGTCCAGGCAGACCTGTATGGGATCTGATATGTGTTATATATATATATAGGATGTTCCCTTTTTCTGATGATTTCCTGCAATTGTATGAATAATGAAATTAATTCTGTATTATCAGGAATAAATTCAGCAGTTTCAATATGTAAAACAACTCTCTCTGCATATTGAGAGTCAGTAACTATATTGAGGGGTTCTGTGAAGTCCATCAGTACAGAATGGCATACAGTTCTGCCTTTTGTACAGAGCGGTATGGACTTTGTACCACTTTACTTAAGTCTCCTGATTTATATCCTTCTTTCCCTGATTTATTTGCATCAGTATAGAATGTGAGGACTCCAGAAATTGGCTTTTGTCATACAATGTGAGGAAGGACCCATTCGGTCTTCTTTATGAATTCTATTCTCTTGCTTTTGGGATAGTGGTTGTTAATCTCTCCCAAAAAGCTACTGCAGGCTCTCTGCCAGTATTCATTATCTTTCCATAGTGATGAAATTTCCTCATTAGTTAAAGGTACTACAATTTCTGCTGGGTCCATTCTTGTCAACTGGCGAAGTCTTAGTTTACCTTTTTGAATCAAATCAGAGATCTTTTCTATATAAGTCTTTAATTTCTTATTTGGTTTACATGGTAGGAATATCCATTCCAATATAATATCTTCCCTCTGCATCAAAATACCTGTTGGGGAATGTCTGGAGGGGAATATGACAAGAATGCATTTAAGTTCTGGATCCACATGATCCACATGTGCTTCTCAAATTGTCTTTTCTACTAGAGCCAATTCCTTCACAGCTTTGGCTGATAATTCTCTTGGACTATTTAGTTCTTTGTCCCCTTCTAGAGTATTAGCCAAATTTTGTAGTCCATCTTTGGGTATTCCCATGATACCCAGTAAGTTGGAAACGCTTCCTAATAACTTTTGAAAATCATTAAGAGTCTTCAATTGATCTCTCCTTAGTTGTACCTTTTGGGGTCTAATTTTTTGTAGCTCTATCTTATATCCTAAGTAATTAATAGAATCTCCTCTTTGTATTTTTTCAGGAGCAATTTGCAGTCCCCAGCGAGGCAAAACTTTTTTTACTTCTTCAAACATGCTTTCTAATGTATCTAACTTTGGATCAGCTAATAGGATATCATCCATATAGTGATAAATTATGGATTGTGGAAACTTTACACGAATTATCCCCAGTGGTTTCTACACAAAGTATTGGCACAAAGTAGGGCTGTTTATCATTCCCTGTGGGAGGACCTTCCATTGATATCTCTTGACTGGCTGAGAATTGTTACAATTAGGTACTGTGAAGGCAAATTTTTCTTTATCATTTTCTTGTAAGAGTATGGTAAAGAAGCAGTCTTTTAAGTCAATAACTATTATAGGCCATTCTTTAGGTAGCAGAGAGGGCAAGGGCATCCCAGTCTGTAGGGAGCCCATTGGCTGAATTACTTTATTAATAGCTCTCAGATCTGTCAGCATTCTCCAGTTACCAGACTTTTTTTTAATAACAAATACAGGAGAATTCCAAGGGTTGGTAGATTCTTCAATGTGTTCAGCATTTAACTGCTCTTGAACCAGCTGTTCTAAAGCTTGTAGCTTCTCTTTTGTCAAAGGCCATTGTCCAACCCAGACAGGTTTATTAGTTAGCCATTTTAAAGGTAGTAAGGCAGTTGGTACTTCTGAGAGTTCAACAGCAGTCGTGTTCTGTTTGTGAACAGCCTGAATGGTTGGTGACTGATTTTTATAGCATGTCATGATATTATTCCTAGAAACATGCATTAGTCTATATTCCTTTTCTGAAAGTGTAGGAATTTTAATCTGGGTATTCCATTGTTGTAACAGATCTCAGCCCCAAAGATTTACTGCTACATTTGCTACATAAGGCTTCAGCATTCCTCTCTGTCCTTCTGGCCCTATGCATTCAACCCATCTCAAACTCTGTTTTATTTGAGATAGGGTGCCAATCCCTAAAATTTGGACATCTACCTCTTGAAGAGGCCAATTCGGATGCCATGATTTTAGTGTAATTATAGTCACATCTGCACCTTTGTCTACCAGGTCCTCCATAACCAGGCCATTAATTCGAATTCTAAGCTTTGGTCTTTGTTCATTTATGGAGGTCTGCCAAAATATTTGTTTTATAGTGTTCTTTGTAAACTGTGATCCACCTATCAGAGCTGTTTTATCATCCATTGCAGTATCAGTTTTTACATTAGGCATTGGTTTATTCAGTTGTCCTGGAGAGGAATTTCTTCCACAGTGACTGGGAATGTTCATACTACATTTGATTTGGGGGCCTGCAAGAGGCCCCCTGAGGCATTTCCCGCCAGTAAAGGGTTGCCTCGTATATCTATTTTTGATCTGCACTCACTGGTCCAATGTTGGCCTTTGCCACACCTTCTACATAATCCGGGAGGTGGTTGGGGTCTCCTGTTTAGGCTATTCCTAAAAGGAGTACTACTTCTAGGAGTACCCCACATACAGTTTTACTTATATGACCTGGTGTACCACATTTAAAACATTTGGTAACACGGGGCCTTCTTTCACCTCTGGGATTTGTCTCTCCTATCCAAGCCTCATTACTGTAGTTACGAGACTCAACACCATTAGTATACTGAATCCATTCTTCCAAAGGAGCTGATCTGATCTTTAATGGTGTAAGTATTCTTCTGCATTCTGCATTAGCATTGTCGAACACCAAGGACTCAGTTAATACTTTTCTTAATTCTTTATCTGATATAGCTTTTGTTATAACTGTGTTCAGCCTTTGTAAAAAATCGGTGAAGGTTTCGTGCGGTCCCTGAAATATCTTTGTGTATACCTCAGTTGGTTTTCCAGGTTATGGAATTTTTTCCCAAATATTTAGAGTTGCTGTATGGCATAGGGATATTGTATGCTCATCATAAGTGGCTTGTACATTCCTGTCAGCGAAACATCCCTCACCAAGTATTTGATCTTGGGAGATCACAAAACCTCTGAGTTTACCTTGTTGTTCTAAATTTTTTTGCCTCTTCTCTCAACCAGCTTTTCCACTGTAGCTGCTGACTATATTCTAGAACAGCTGAAATTAACTGATGCCAGTCATCTGGGATGATTCTATGTGAGGTAGACCACGAATTTAACATCTGTCTTACATATGCGGAGTGTATCCCATACGTAACTACTGCTTCCTTTTTATTTTTAAATTCCCTTGTTGAAATTGGTTGTAATGTATATGTATTATATGGCTCGGGGTGTGTGTCATCCGCTGGCTTCTCATGGATGATAACAGGATAAGCCATTGTATGAGAGCCATTTGGAGATGTTACAATCTCTATGGTCTTGCCCTTCTGATTATTAGGTCCCTTGTCATGTTTACTGAGAGTTTCTTCTAAGGCTTGCAAATGAGCACCTAGGGTCTGTTCTAGGGAGTAAACCTCCTCTCTGGCAAGGGACTCCAGATTTCTCATGGAATCATAGAAGTTTTTATGTTCCTCAGAAACACATGATTCCATGGACCTTATCTTATCAATTAATGATAATCTTTCTTCCTTATATAGTGTCTGGAGAGTTAGTGTTCTGTCCATTAAATATTCACATTTATTATCAATAAGATCAATTTTCGGTACAAGCCTGTTTTGTAAATCCTGATCAGCAGATTTCACAGAAAGAATCTTTTTCTGTAAGTTTTCATTGCTATCTTTTAAAGCCTGTAAATCCTGGTTAGCAGATTCCAGAGAATCTTTTTCTGTAATCTTTCATTGCTCTCGCTTAAAGCCTGTATCAGTCCCAATAATGACTCATCTTTGTTCTTGTTATTAAACCAGTGTTTGAACACTGTGTGAATTATTACAATGAATGCCAAAATGGTACAGGCCAGATATGCCTTAGGAAGGTCGTATATTTCCAGGAAGATGTCATTCATCATACAGGCAAAAAGGTTTTCAAATTCTTGTGAGGTAATGTTGTCGGCCACATTACAAGAATTACTCAAAATTTGTTAGTCAATTTTAAGGTGTCAAATTATCAAGTACTTTTACTTGAAACGATATGCTTACCTTTCATGGTTTTGGGGGGTGTAGTAGCACTTTTCAGCCAGCAGGTGGTGTTGGTACAGCTACAAAGCAGGGCCTGCTGGTATCTTGACTGACTGCAGCTCGCTGGAGTCAAGATGGCGGGAGCTGGCGCCGGCACTCAGGAAGCCGGGGAGGGCCTCTTTTGCTGGTCTCTGGGCTAAGCTAGGGAACTGAGACCAGACTAGCTGCTCCCTTTTTCGGGAATGGAACCGTGTAGGGGTTCCCTGGTTATATGGAACTCTGCAGGCGGGTTTAGGTACCCGCTAGCCGGGGAGGAGGCTGAGGGCGGGAGCCACCCAGGCCTTTGGGATTTGCCCCACGTGAGTGCCAGATATTGGTGAAATTATTAAGGCCACTCCACGTAGTTAAAAGGAGATGTATTTAATGGCGTAACTTACAAATTATGGGATAGATAGGTCGCGGGGTCTAGGGAAGGTGTATCGCAGTCCAGCAGTGTTCTCTGGAGCTCTGCTTGGCCCACCTCCACCGTCCAGGGTCCCGGAACAGAGTGAGAGTGCAGCCCATCCAGATCTCAGGTCTCCAGGTGCCTCCCTTGGCCCCGCCCTTGGCCCCGCCTTGTAGGTGTGACAGTTGCCGAAGTCTCAGTGGGGGTTGGAACTTCCAGATCAAAGCTGGAATGGCTACCCACTACAGCAGAGGAACTAAGTTCAGTTCTTAGTACCCACACTGTTGTCTCAGAACCCAGCTCAAAGGATCCATTGCATCCTTCTGGCCTCTGTGGGCACTGCACTTATACATACATATGGGCAGACAGAACACTCATACATGTAAAATAAAGGAAATCTTTAAAAAAGAAGGAAAGTTTCTGAAAAGTCGGTGTTGGGAGTCCCCTGGCTCTGCTTCCCCCACTTTCAGTGCTGAAGTTACAGATGTGTGCCACTGTGCCAGGTTTTATGAAGGTTTTATAAGCTCAGGTTCCCATGATTACATGACAAGCACTTTACCCATCTCCCTGGACCACATATTTAAAACTTTGATTACACACAGTTCTTTAAATTTTATTTAAAATGTTGTGTTTGGTATTGTCTATAAAAAAATCAATAATTGCCTTTGATTTGTTGCAACTTTTATAGAGTTGTAAAGCATTTCTTTACTATATCTATTTGCTCCACCCCACCTTGTGTGTGTGTGTGTGTGTGTGTGTGTGTGTGTGTGTGTGTGTGTACTCACATTAGCGTGCAGAGGTCATAGGAAGATGTGAGTTGTCTCGCTCTATCACTCTCCACCTTATTCCCTTGAGAGAGGGTCTCTCCCTACACTGGAGCTCACCACTTTCTGGCAGCCCAGAGGCCTGAGTTTTGTAGCTTTTTATTTAACATTTGAGCTCACGAATTTTGATTTATTTTGACATTTCTTGTTCTGCATTGGGGGGAGCAGTTAGTTTTCTAGGGTGTGGATATCCAAATATTTCAACAGTGTTTCTTGAACTCTCCATCTTCCCAGCATTGTTTTTGTTTTTGTCAAAAGCCAGTCTAACACATTTCAGTGAAGAATGTGTGACATTACCTAGAGCCCAGGGAGAGATGGATCTACCAAGGGATGGGTTCTGGACCAAGGACAGAGCAACCACAGTGGAACTTACACAGACAACAAATTTTCCTTAAATTATTGTGGGCAAACCAGAACGTGTCTGTTAGTCCACGCAGAACCTCAGATGCTAGTCTGTGACCTCTGACCAGAGGATGGAGACTTCAGAGCTGTGGATGTATGCCTGGGGCCATATGGTGCTCCCAGCAGGCATGGGGACTGACCTAAGGTGCACAGATGGGCCTTCAGGAATGAGGTGGGGACCAGTTAGCAGGGCAGATTCAGCTCTTCTGCCTGCCTTGTGACTGGGCGTGTGTAGTGTCACACCTTCAGATCTTGATGTCCTTCTAATAAGCAATGAGACTGACCTAGATTAAGACCCTTTTCTGTAGCAGTTTAATGTCCTGGCTGCAGATTCTTTAAAACTCCTATTACCTGTCAGGCTTAAACCTTAAGGTAGATGTTCTGAAGTGGCTTAGGCCAGTAGATGGCAGTGTGTTGTTAATCTTTCCTTCAATCAGCATCTTTTAAAAAAAAATTTTATATTTTACATCCTGAACACAGTTCCCCCTCTATCCTCTCCCCCCCCACACATACCTCGGTTCTATCCCCCACCCCCATCCATTCCTCCTCTGTTTCTGTTCAGAAAGGGCAGGCCTCCCGTAGATAGCAACAAAGCCTCTCCTTGTATTAAGGATGGGCAAGGCAACCAAGTATGAGAAATAATTTCGCAAAAGCCAGCCAAAGCATAGGGATAGGCCCTACTCCCACTGCTATGAGTCACACAAATAGACCAAGCTACATGACTGTTACATATATGTAGAAAGCTTAGGTTAGTCCCATGCAGGAGTCCCAGGCTCCCTGGCTGTTGGTCCAGACTCTGTGAGCTCCTATGAGCCCAAGTTAGCTATTTCTGGGGATTCCCTTGTGATGTCCTTGTCCCCCCTGGCTGGTACAATCCTTCCTCCCTCTCTTCAGCAGGATTCCCCAAGCTGGGACCAAGGCTCGGCTGTGGGTCTCAGCATCTGTTTCCACCAGTTACTGGATAATGGCTCTCTGATGACAATTGGGGTAGTGCCAGTCTATGAGTATGACAGAATATGGACTTCAGCCTACAGTTTTTAGAACTGCCAACATCCCCTTCAAACTTCCCTGTACACACCCTCAGAGATGCACCTACAGGGTATTCTCCTTGGTGATTTCAAAGCCAGGCAAGTGGGCAATGAAGATTAACCATCCTAAGCATATATATATATATATATATATGCTTAAATGTTCCTCCCATGAATTTGATACCAAACATACTCTGTACCTATATTTGTTGACACAACTGCTCCTCTGGATTTAAACCAACTGCAGATTCCCACCACTTGGACTTGGGAGGCTCACACTGGAGGGAGTTTAAAGACAATGTGTGTTACACAGCAAAGTTCTGTCTTATAAAAACAAAACAAGGGGTTGTGGATTCAGCTCAGTGGGTAGAGTGCTTGCTGGCATTCGTGAAACCTTGGGTTCAGTCCTCAGCCCCTCATAACACTGAGCATGGTGGTGAACGCCTGAAATCCCGGGACTTTGGTGCTGGAGGAAGGAGGATCAAGGCAGATTGAGCGACATGAGACCTTGCCTCAAACCCAAATACTCCCATTCTCTGAGCGAACACCTGTGGCCCCAGTAGCCATTGTGACAGGTGTCCCTGACCAGAGAAATCGCTGCTCTGAGTTCATAGCAGTGCTGCCCCAGGCTGAGCCTTCAGCAGTGCCCCTCACCACTGGGCTAGCCTGGGCTGCCTTATGCTTTCTTGCTATTGCAGTCACCCTCCTGAGAAAGCTGAAAAGAAGTTTCAAAACCAGAGTCTCCCTGGCAGGCTTGTGGGTGCTTGTTGAATACAACCACCCCTCCCTGTCCAGTCTGTCAGGACAGGGGCCCTTTAAGGCTTAGCTCACGCTGTCAGAGAAATGCTGCAGGCAAGCAGAAAGCCAAGGCCAGACAGAGAAAACCTACGAACAGGTACTGTATGCTTGAAAATGTGCTTAGGTGTTTCTAGGTCTAAAAGTATATTTTTCCCTAGTAATACAAGTTATGACAGAAAGTGATTTAGGTACAAAACTTTGAACTCATCAAGATAGGACAGATGATAGAGTACTTTCTCCAAAGTTGCTAACTACAAATGGACTGGACACTGGGAATGTAATTCTTACCTGATTGTTGTTTTCATTGCATATAGTTTATTGATGTTAGAGAAAAAGCACTTTATTGGATTTTTAAAAGGGGGAAATATTGGGATAATCTTTTTGCATGATGTGTGGAGATGTATCACTCTCCATGCTAACTGCTTGGTTTAATAAAGAGATGAATGGCCAAACTAGGCAGGAGAGGACGGGCGGGACTTCTGGGCAGAGATAGGAACTCTGGGAAAGAATAGAGGTGCAGGAGATTCCCCAGTGGGATGTGGAGGAAGTCAGACTAGGGTTCTGATGAGACAGAACAAGACATGTGCAGAATGTAGATTAATATAAACAAGTTAATTTAAGTATTAAGAACTAGTTGGGAACAAGCCTAAGCTAAGGCCAAGCTTTCATAACTAATAAAAAGTCTCTGTGTCATTATTTGGGAGTTGACAGTCCACAGAAAAGCCTGTTACATGCTCTCCTCTCCCATGATCCCCTGCACTCACACGTGTCCCTGGTGAGCAGAAGGGTTTGCTGTATTCCGTATTTGCATTTGTCTCTACTGTCCTATCTGTCTGCCTCTCCCTTTAGGAGTCCCACCCATCTTTCAAGTTCAGATACAGCCTTGCATCTATGCAGCAGAGGAAGTTCCCTCTTTATCCAGCTGCATCACACATATGATGACTTGGTCTCAAATACTGACATCCTCTTTCTCGAATCAAGTGCAACTGAGAAGTTGTCTAGGACGTAAACAAGAGATACCTAAAGGAAATTCAGGTTGAGCTTCGAGTTCTTGCAAGGTGTTGGCATCTGTCACCACCACAGCCAGGAGAGGAGACAGGACCATGTGGCTGTTCCCTGCTCTGCTCCTCTTCCTCCCAGGTAAGTAGCTGGGGCTTTAAGACATCACAGAGTCAGTGGTGGCACAGGACACAGAGTCTGCCCTGGGTTAGAAAAAACAGGAAGGGCTAATTCATTCACCAGCTGCTTACTCCCTAAATAAAAGGCAAGTTGTTGGCATCTGGTGGATCCTATGGGTGCTGCAGGAAAACAAAAACAAAAACAAAATTTTAAAAACCTTCCAGAATGTGTTTCTCAATACTGATGCTCCACAAGGGAGGATGAGTGAATAAACAAACTAATTCTTTTAAAATATGTTTATAGCTTTATATTTGGTACCTTGAGATAGGATCTCACTGCAGTCTAGGAGGAGCCTGAACTTGTGATCCTCTGGCCTCCACCTTCCGAGTGTTGGGATTTCTAGTGAGAACCTCCATTTCCAGTTCCATTCCGATTTTTAATTGACACAGTAATTAAACATACTTATAGGGGTGTGGTAGTGCATGCCTTTAATGCCAGCACTCAGAAGACAGAGATAGGTGGACCTCTGTGAGTTCAAGGCCAGTCTGGTCTACACAGGGAGACCTGTCTCAAAAGAAAAAAGAAACTGATAGATACAATGTCATATTTGCATGTGTATATATAGGATGTGATGGTCAGATCCGGGTAGCTCACCATCCACCACAGGAGTCTGTCATTTCTTTGTACTAGAGGCATTTGAAATCTTCTCTATGAAGTAATTTGAAATATTGAATTGTCAACCATATTTCTCAGCTGTGTTGTACAACTAGACGTTGTCACTCTCACCAAACAACACCCCTACATCCTAAGCTCTCTCTCTGTCTACATCTGGCACCCTTCCCCGGCTGATAACTACTATTCTATTTACTACTTTTTTGAAGTGAACTTTTGTTAATTTGAAAAAAATATGGGTCATGAAGTATATTCACATGTAAATGTTTGGTGTGTGTATGTGTGTGCTCAGGTACATATATGTGGGTGCACACATATATGTGGAAGCCAAAGATTAGCCTTGGTTACCTTTATCACTCTCCATCTTGTTTGTTGAGACAGGGTCTTCCACTAAATCTGGACCGCACTGACTCATCTATGTGGCCAGTGATCCTCAGGGATCCTCCTGTCTCTGACTCCCCAGCTCTTAGGGCTACAGACACACCCCAGCTCACCTGGCTTTACCCATGTGTTCTGGGGATCCAGACTCAGGTCTTCCTGATTCTGCAGCAAACATTTCACTGACCTGTCCATCTCCCCATCCCCTAGACCCAGAGAATAACTTTTAAGCTTCCACATATAAACAGAAACACGTGTGTGATAGCATCTTTCTGGGTCTGACTTATTTGACTTCCTCCAATCCCATCCCTGGCTACAAATGATGGAATTCAATCCTTTTACAATGCTATTCCACTGCATTTATGTATCATACTTTATTATCCATGCATCCACATCGAGGCTGATCCTGTGCCATGGCTGTTATGAATCTGCTGCAGGAAACACAGGAAAAGGATCACTGCAGTAACTCACTAATTCTCTGGGCTCTGGGCTTGCTTTCTGGCACTGTGATACAGGCCATGGCCAAGAAGAACTCAGGGAGGAGAAGGCTTGTTTACTTATATGTCCGGATCACAGTCTATCATGGAGAGAATCCAGAGCTGGAGCTCAAGATGGGCAGGAATCTGGAGGCAGGAACTGAGGCAGAGATCCTGGAGGAGTGCTGCTTACTGGCTTGCTCCCCAAGGCTTGTTCAGCCTGCTCTCTTTCACTACCCAGGGGTAACACCACCCACAGTGGACTAGACCTCTCCACATCAAGAAAATGTCCCCCAGACTTGCCTACAGGCCCACCTGATGGAGGCATCTTCTCAACTGATATTCTTTCTTTGCATACCCCCAGGTGGTGTCAAGTTGACAAAAAGCTCACCAACACAGGCTTTATCCCTGAGTGTAGCTGCTGAATTATGTGGCAGTTCTATGCTTTTCTGAGGAACTTCTGTACTGTTTCCCACAGATGTTGAATTTACATTCCAACCCACAGCGTGTGAGACTTCCACTGTCCCACACGCACATCTACAGTTGTTATATTTTGTCTTTTTGGTAATATCCATTCTGACTGGGGGATGATGATGGCTCTCTGTGATTCTGATTTGCATCAATCTCCCTGACAATTAGTGAAATGGAGCATTTCTCCATATATTTATTGACCATTTACACCTCCTTTGAGAACTGTGTGCTGTTCATCTGCTCAATGGGCATGGATGTGAACAAGTGAGCATGCACACTTTATTTTATTTTATTTTTGGCACATGGTCTCACTATGTAGCTCCAGATGGCCTGCAAATCTTTATATAAACCAGGCTGGCCTTGAACTCACAGAAATCTGCCTGCCTCAGCCGCCTGAGTGCTGGCATTAAAGCATGCACCACCATGTCCTACTCCTACCTTTATGTTTTGAGACAGGGTTCCATACTGACACTGAGGCTGCCTTGGATGGCCAAGGCTTCCAGGATCCCCTGTCTCTACTGTCCACCTCTGTGCTGGGCTACAGGGACACACCAACACTCCTGACATTTACATGGTTGCTGGGAACACACACTCAGGTTCTTCATGCTTAGGCTAACACAGCAGGTGTCTCGCTGAATAAGCCTTCTCCACAGTGCCTCAGTAGATAATTTTCTACTGGATGATGATTGCTGGTGGACTCTTGAGTAGAATTCCTGCTCATATAGTCTGGAAATTAACCTCTTGTCAGATGCACAGTCTGAAAAGATGCTCTCCCAGGCTGGAATTTGTCTTTCCATTCGTTGTTTGAGTCATTTTAGTTTGAAATAATTACATTTAGTAATTTTTGTTTTCTTACCTGTGCCATTAGGAACACACTTTGGTGTTATTGTTGTTGTTATTGTTGAATCTGATACCCTGAAGGGCTTCCTTTACTGTTTGTAAATGCTTGTTTTTAAATGTTTGTTTTGTGCTTCCTATGTAAGCCCCGCCACACATACACACACACTCAACCCCTAGAGACTGCTGGACTCCCTCAAGTGGCCTCTGCATGGCCACAGAATGTGATGTCTTCAGATGGACCTTCTGAGGGTCACGGGTACTGCAATGAACTCAGGATCGCGTCCTGTGCACAATCCCTTCTGACACGTCCTCTGCTCCAGGGTAACACAAAAATGGTTGCAAAAGAATCCTTTGAAATGTACTTTTATTGTCTACTGGGGAGTGAAGAGGTGTGGATGACAGAAGTCATGATTGCTCAGTGTCACCACTTTCCTTCTGAGACCTGTAACTGTGCCCGTCAGCATTTTTTTCTTGAGTCTTTGACCAATAGAATGGCGATGATCTGTCTTGAGAAAGGGGTTGCTCTTAATGGATGATAAGTTGTGAAGTCTTTTCAGCACAGAATATTGTGTCCCATTCTTGGAGTGGGATATCAGTGGTCCGTGGTTTTGTGTTTTCCAGGCTGCTCCACTGCTCCGGATCCAATCACAGGGCCAGACACGATGAGGGGTCAGGAGCAGGGCTCCTTGACTGTGCAGTTCCATTATGACTCATCCTGGAAGGATTACAAGAAGTTCTGGTGCCGAGGAGCTGATTTGAGAACATGTGAGATCCTCATTCAAACCGATGCATCAAAGCAGTTGGTAAGGAAGAACCGTGTGTCCATCAGGGACGACCAGACAAACTTCATCGTCACAGTGATCATGGAGGACCTGAGGATAAGCGATGCTGGCATTTACTGGTGTGCGATTCAGAGAACTGGCTCTGATCCCCATTTTAAAGTTAATGTGAACATTGACCCAGGTAAGAAAAAATTCCAGAAGATTCTGGCTGGGGTGAGGAATCAAGGACCCTGAACTCATTACTGTAAAAGTCTTACTGGGAAATATAAACATAGCCAACTCTGCTGGTCCTGTTTTCTACTGGGATAAAGGTGAGGTGGGGAGGCCTTGACTTCCTGCCCCCACATGTGAGTCTTGCATATTCTCAATTGTGCAGATCTGGGGACTCAACTCAGAACCTCAGGTGTGCTAGCCAAGCACTTTACCACTGAACTAAACTCCCATCCTGACACCCAAACACCACCCCTTTAACACAAAATAGATGAAGCCACAGAAACTCTGTTTCTGCATAAGATAGAGTAATAAGGATCAGATTTATGTCTGTTTAAACAACTACAGTAAAGAAAATAGACAAAATTAGGTCTGAAGAGATGGCTCAGTGATTAAGAGCATGGGCTGCTTCTCCAGAGGACTGGATTTGGATCTCAGCACCCATATAGCAGCTCACAACCATCTTCAACTCCAGTTCCAGGGATCTGATGGCCTCTTCTGGCCTCCATGGAACTACAGGCACATGATGCCCATACATGTGGTGGCCATAGATATGGGCAAGCAAACACCCATAGACATATAAATAAATATTTTTCAAAATAGACAAAAAGTGTGAAACTGAAGTTTTTCTGCATATTGCACACCAGGCAGTAATGAGTGAGCCATGGAGGAAGCAGGTTTTAAAGGGGGCTGCTTTGCTCCCACATCACTTTCTTTAGAAAAGAATTAATGCAAAGGTTTGGATGGTGACTGGAGAGCAAATTCCTTAATTATTAGTGGGAAAAGATTAGGCCATATCTAGAGCTGGACTGTCCACAGGAGAAGTGAACCATGTTCTGTTTGTGTCTTTAGCCCCAGAAACTTCAACTAAAATAATGTCAGTCATGGCCCCAGTTCTGACATCCACACCACCAACCATGGAGAACACTGGCAACTATGGAGGGACTCAAACCAACACCCACACCTGGTAAGCAGAGCTGGACCCCGGGAGCTCTTTCATCACTGGGCTGTCCCTGTGGCCTCTCCCCTGGATAAAACATAGATGCCCAGGACTCCCAGGATACACAAAAACCTTTCATTTCTAGCCTATGTACATCCCAAGCATTACATGGCTATATTTATAATTTTGAAAAAGTCACTTATCTGAATACCAAATTGGCCTGGCCATCTTGTAATTTTATTTGGTAAACTTAGTAACTATCTTAGAGGGACACTGGGGCTGCTACATTCTCATGTCAAAGTTTGAGGCGGGCTCCCCAACCTTTTACCTTGTAGTATACCAAGACTTCCCTTCTAAGCTTCAGCTACAGGAAGGCAACATCTTTATCTAAGTGGCAAAAGAGATTGAGCCTGGACTTTGTTGTCTCCCCATGTGTCCCCCAGAGGACAGGACAAAGGGCCATGGTTGGGTCTCCTCTGAGTTAGAAGAGAGTCTTCTCCCATCATCTCCTGCTCCAGCTTCATAAACAAATCTTGTTCCAATGCAACTCTGCGCCAGCAGCCAGTGTGGGGTCTACACAGTGCAGAGGAGGACATGGGAAACTGAGGGCTATGCTGTACCAGTATTATGCTCGTCACTCTTGAAGGTGTCCAGAGGAGTTCCCAGCACCTTATAGCTGCTTTGGAATAATTCCTTCCCAGCCTGTTGGGGTCACGTCTCCAGGTCATGGACACAGCTAAAACACTAGCCCCCACATCCCCCTGTAGCCAAGGTAGAGGTCACCTCACTAACCCTCGCTGAGAATTGTCCCTCAGGTCTTACCTAGTCCTGCCCACGCTCCCACCTCTATTGTGTTCTTTCTGCTAAAAAAATCTTAAGGTATACAAACATGTCTCAAAATATTTCAACCTTGTTTTTTAAACTTTTTAAATTTTGTCTGTCTCCTATTGCTTTGGAAGTGTTTTGTTAATTTGTTTTGTAAGTGGATGGAGTGTTAGTTATGGAGAGACAGAGCATATGAGGCTCCGGAAATGTATAGAGTTCAAGAGAATGTAGAGCATGCACATAGGTCAGTCCTGGGAAACATGTCAGGACATCTGATGAATGGTCTGACAAGAGGCAGCTCTTCCAACTTCCAGGAACATGTTCATGCCAACCTGTGACTCACAGAGTATCTGCAGTTGTAGATCCTTTCCATGAGCTGAGGATGGCCTTGTGTTGGGCCAAAGGAGAAATCAAGGATGGTCAAGAAAGGAGAGGGAGTCCTGGGCAGGGGATGAGGATGACAAAGAGGTGGGAATAGGGGATCAATACTGTTCAGGGCCTCATGGTCCATGGGGTAAAATAAATGAACACAAGAAAAAAATATTACAACATGAGTATCAATTCATGTGACAGAGCAGAAGCAGCCACCAACCATTTCTTAATTTAGTGTTCCCAAGCCTCCTAGGATGTATATCAGCTCCCACACAGGCAGTGATGAGGTTGGGCAGGTCAATCTGGGTGAACAGTGTAGCAGAAGCCAAGGTCAAAAGGTCACGGATCAGGGAAACCTGCAGCCTGACTGGAATGCAGACTAGATGAGGAGGACTTCTGGGAGACCAGCTGTCAGGAGACCAGGGTTGGGGTTCCAACGTGACCTATTGAAGGGTCCCTTGAAGGAGGAAGTGAGGAATTTGAGAAATGTTAGACAGGAAATATAGAAGTAGACATAGAAAAAAGAAACACAGGATAGGTTTAGGAGGGCTCTGGGTCAATACCCAGCAGCCTCGAGTTGTTTCTAACAGGCTTTTTATACACTAGCAAGGGGAGGGGCAAAAGACCTCCCCCTTTCAAGATCAAAGCACAAGGTAGAGCCAAGTGTAGACCCTTCCAAATACCTGGTAACCCATGCCCCACGGCAAAGCATCTTGTGATTAGGCCTTGAAGTATAGGACACTGGTGACCATGCCTTTGCACCCTATTATGCAGCCTTGGAGAGCAACATCAACTCTGACTCTCTGACTTTGAGTCAAACCACAAGTTGAAATCTTTGTGGGCTTGTACGACCAGCCAACTAGAGAAGGGATTGGTTCAAGAAGAGAGGTGGGAATCAGGCAAAGCTTCCCCAGCTGGAGCTTAGCCTGTAGGCAGCATGACCAGCCATGCACTCGCAGGGAGGCCATCCTGCATGCATCTAGGTTGTCCTTATCTGCTCACTGAAGTCTAGGACATGGACACGAAGAAGACTGAGACCTCTATGCCCGGTGACAGCTTACTTTCTGTCTCCTTCATTTCCTGCAGGTCCCTGCTGAGCAGCATCTACTTCAAGCTCCTGGTCTTTCTGGAGGTGCCCCTGCTCCTGAGCATGCTCAGTGCAGTCCTCTGGGTGAACAGGCCTCAGAGGTGCTCTGGGGGAGATGAAGTTGGCCTGGTGAAAGTACACAGTTCTGATGCCCAGTAAAGACAGAAATACTTTCCAAATGAAAGAAAATGATACCTCTCACCTGGGTGTGTGTGTGTGTGTGTGTGTGTGTGTGTGTGTGTGTGTGTGTGTGTGTTTATACACTGTGGGTGCATATGTGTATGTAGAGGACAAATTCAGGTGTCATTGTACTATTGTCTGAGACAGGATTTCTCATTGCTCTGACCTTTGCTTAAGTAGACCAGGCTAGCTGGTGGAGAAATCCAGGGACCTACCTGACTCTACCTCCTAGCTGGGCATTACAAGCACACAAAACTTCCCCAGCTTTACACACACACACACACACACACACACACACACACACACACACACACAGACACACACACAGACACACACAGACACACACACACACACACACACACACACACACACACACACACACACACACACCAAAACAAAATAAAAAACCCATAGGTTGTGGTGATCACACTCATGTGCTTTTACTTACAAGAAAGGCAAGCTCTTTACCAGCTGAGCCATCTCCCCAGCCTAGAAAAGAATATTTCTATGAGGAAATGATGTGGTCAGCAGTACCATGACTCTGGGGTACTGTGGGGTCAGACACCTCTTATAGCAGGACAGCTGAGAATCTGGAACCCACTCAGGTTCTCCCTCTCAGAACATCCTACAGTGCCTCCCTAGGCCTTTCTTCCTCTGATGGCCTCCAGTGGAGGAGAAAATACAAGATAAGTCATGTTTCTTTTTAGGGCCCCAGTTCCCTGGAGGACAAAGTCTCTGGGCCACCATACAGGTGTTTTACCAAATATCTGGGAAATGCGGCTTCACCAAGAGGCATAAAAGTCATTTTGGATGTCTGTAGCTTACAGAGAGAAAACACCCTGCCTTTTTGTCAACACAACTCAGTGACTAAACCTGTTCCAAACACAGATGGAGCAGTTGAATGAGTCTCTGTGCCACATGTCAGGGTTCCCAAGGTGTAGCTCAGTCTTGGTCCCTGAAGTCCAGATATTCGGCTCAGTGAGACCAAATGAGGAGTGTTGTGGAATATTATTGTAACTTTGTAAAAATGTGTTACATTTGTTTATGTTGCAGAATATTACTTTAACTGTGTAAAAATGTGTTACATTTGTTTATGGTGGATTTGTTTAATTATGTAAAGATGTGTGGCTGTTCCTCCTTACCTGTCTAAATAAAGCACCTGGTAGATCTAATTAAAAGATGAACGGTCAGTAGCTAGGCAGGAGAGGGATATGGGCACTGACAGGCAGAGAGAATAAGTAGAAGGAGAAATCCAGGTTCGAGAGAAGAGTGGAACAAAGAGAATGAGGGAGAAAGAGAGGGACACACCAGAAGCCAGACGATCAGCCCCTAGCCAGACAGAGACAGCAGGAAAGTAAGACATACAGAAAGAAAGGAAGGTAAAACGCCCCGAGGCAAAATGTAGATGATGAGAAATAGATTAATTCATAAGAACTAGCCAGACACTTAAAGTGGCATGAATGGGACCTCCCTGAACCCATGTAAACCACCTCCCCAGAAACAACCCTAAGCTAAGATTGACCATTCATATATCTAATAATAAATCTCCATGTCATGATTTCAGAGCTGGTTGGTGGTCAAAAAGGAAAATCCTGCCACAGGGGAGTTAACTGGTGAAGGCTGCTTTCCTCTCAGGAAACATGAGTCCACATCAGCCCCTTGTGTTGTAGAATAATCTTTTTGTACAATTTGAAGATGTGTCACACAGATTGCTTTAATAAAGAGCCGAATGACCAATAGCTAGGCAGGATTTTCAGGGCAGAGAGAATTCTGAGAAGAAGGGGAGTTGCCAGCCAGATGCAGAGGAAGCAGGACATACAGGAAGAGAGCTGACAGCTTCAAGCCACGTGGTGGGATGGAGATTAATCAAAATGGCTTAATCTAAGTTATAAGAACTTAGTTAGAAACAAGCCTAAGTTACAGGTCAAGCGTTCATAATTAAAAGAAGTCTCTGTGTCATTATTCGGGAGCTGGCTGGTGGGACAGAGAAAAACTAGCTACACTCTTGATTCTTCTAGGGCCAGTCTCCACACCAGGTCACTCAGCTGTTCTTCTGTTCCTTCAGAAGCATCTGTTCAATGTTTAAGCACTACACACCATCCAAATACAAGCTTCAAAATGAGAAAGACCTGGTTAAATTCCAGAGGAAACTGAAAGGTTCAAAGGCAAAGGCTCAGCCTGAAACTAGCTATTCCCAGCTCTCCAGCCTCAGCCATGCTGAGTTATGCACCCCACAACACGCCATCTTCTTATCAGGCTGGGCTCTGACACCCACAGCCCAAACTCACACCTAACATGGATGTTCTCCCCTCTTTGTGTGGGAAGAGACCCACGTGAGCATCTTCTCCTGGATGACATGTTTGAACCTCTAGTAAGTCTGCCTTGGTTGAGAGAAGGCTTTTCATTGCTTCAATGGAGTAGTAGATGGTAAGTTGCCTGTGTTCTACCCATGCTCAGACAATCAATCCTAATTAAACTCAGTGGTATGTACACACACACACACACACACACACACACACACACACACACACGCATGCACGCACAGATATCATGTAAGTAGGAGAGGGGTACATTAGAAAGAAGTGGGCTGTGTGGTGGTGGTGCATGCCTTTAATCCCAGAACTTGGGGGGCAGAGGCAGGTGGATCTCTGAGCTTGAGGCCAGCCTGATCTACAGACTCTCTCAGGAATACAGGGCTATACAGAGTCATTGTCTCAAAAAAAGAAAAAAGGAAGGAAGGAAGGAAAGAATGAAGGAAGGAATGAAGGAAGGAAGAAAGGGAGGAAGGAAGGAAGGAAGGGAAGGAGGGAGGGTGAGTACAATTCCAACAAGCAGTCTATGGGCAGGTGCTAGAAAACATTTCACACTAGATGAATGGGCCCATCCTTACTTGTAAATGTCCTTTTTTTGGTTTTTTAGAATATATATATACATATCTGACAGACATTTTTCAGAAGCAGAGAATTTTCTCTTGGCAAAGTTTGTCAGTTGCTTTTCCGTGTGTCCTGCCGATCCAGTTTGGACAGTATACTGTTAGCAATTGAGGCAAGGGGATTTTCTTTACCCAGTGGTTAGCTTTTGACACGAAGAATGCAAACTCCTTATGGAGTTTCTTCGATGCCCATCATCTTCTCTGAAGTAGATTAGTGCTGCCAGGAACAGAAATGTCTCAGTGTTATGAAAAATTTTAGGCTATTAAACACATTAAATGCTATATTCTGTAGGTCTTTGAAGTGTTCAAGGGCCATCTGTCTATCTAAATATATCTGTGTATGACCTTGAAAACATACCTAACGTGACCTATAAGACTGATTGTAATAGGTAGCTATTAATCTGTATTTCATAATTATACATTGCATTATTAAATGAGCTGTATAAACACAATTCCCCACAAGAGTAGCAACATAAATACAGTATAACAAAATTAACTTTAAATTTGTGTCCATAAACAAAAATCCATACCAATGTAAGATATTTTGAGACTAATGGTTTCTTTTTTGGATATATCTGTGTGTGTGTGTGTGTGTGTGTGTGTGTGTGTGTGTGTGTGTGTGTGTGAATGTCTAGATCCCTTTTCTTTTCTCTCCCAAGCCTTTGTACATTTTTAAACACACTGTAGTCTGTTTAGAGGTTTTTCTCCATCTGGATCTGCCTTTTATGAGGCTGAATATAGTGACCAATAAAGAGGATCTTGAGCGGCCAGTGGTGGTGGTTCATGCCTTTAATCTCCACACTTGGGAGTCAGGGGCAGGTGGCTATCAGGTAATTTGAAGCCAGTCTGGTCTGCAGAGCGAGTTCCAGGACAGCCAGGGCTACACAGAGAACTAACCCTGTACAGAGAAAATAAATAAATATAAAAGAGGATGATTGAGAAAAGGGGATCAAGATAGAGGCAGAAGCTGGATCATGAGGGTGAGAGTCTATGTCCCTTACAAATGGAAAAAGCCACCCTGTGTGTCAGTCAAGTGGTGAGGTAAACACATCTGTCTGTCTCTCTGATCTATCCATCCATCTACCTATCTGTTCTAGTCTGATCTTTGTTGCTGTGATAAAACACTGACCAAGACCAACTTGCTGGGAGGAAAGGCTTTATTTGTCTTCCATGTCAAGTACATTTTGAAGGAAGCATGCAAGAACTCAGCAGGAACCTGGAGGCAGGAACTGAAGCAGAGGCCACAGGGAACGCTGCTTACCGGCTTGCTCTACATGGCTTGCCCAGCCTGCTTTCTTATAGAACTCAGGACCATCTGCCCAGGGGTGGCATCACACATGGTGTACTGTGAAAGACCCCAACCAAAGACCCAGACACAGTTTCCCCAGAAACTCAAAAGAGCTGAGGGAAGAGATACCTTAAAAATAAACAGAACTGAGTCAGTTCCTCCTTCCTGGAGAGGGTGAAGTCAGGTGTTTTCAAAAGAACAAAGTCAGGATGTCTGGTGGTGACCAATTAACCACGAGATGCCCCTCTCTGGAGATAACATGACCAGACCCCGGAGATGGGTTGTAAATCTCCTAACAGGGCAAACAGATAAGCTGAAATAAGACAAAGTGCAGGCCTGGGAAAAACTGGACCAATCAAGGATGGACCTGTACTAACCCCCTCCCCTCTAAGAAATTTTGTGGGTTTTGCTTATAAAAACTATCTTCCCCAAGATAGAGTAACTCCTCCCTGCCTCACTGTGCTGCGGCCAGTGAGTGCTTGAGATGAGTTCCCTGTTGTGGCGACTTGTAATGGAAATAAACCTTGCTTTTGCATTCTGGTATGCTCGTCCTTGGTGGTCTCTCTGGGGGTCACAATCTGGGCACAACATGCTGAACCCTTCCATATCAATTAGCAATCAAGAAAACATCCCTATAGACGAGCTCACTGGTCCAGTCTGATGCTCAACAGAGGTTCTTTCTTCAAGGAGTCTCTAGTGTGTATCAAGTTGACAAAAACTTACTAGACACTGTCACCAATCTCTCTGTCTGTTGTTACCTTTCTCTTCTTCCCTTCCTTCTCAAAGGCCTTGTGTTAGCTGTTTTTCTCTTTACTGTGATCAAATAACGAGCCAAAAGCAGCTTGAGGAGGGAAGGGTTATTTGAGCTCATGATTTTGGGGAATTTAGCCGCCATGATGGAAAACACACAGTGGTAGGTGTGAGGTGGCTGACGATGCTGCATCCACGAGTAGAAAGCAGAGACATGATGTTGGTGCTCCACTTCCTTCTTCCCTTTGCTGTTTATTCAGTCTGTCAAGCAGCACACAGTAGGCATTTGCTTGCAGCACCTGCCTCCACTCCCTGAGAGGAACCTGCCTCCATCCTGCTCCTTGGAGAGGATCACAATGGAAGACCCTGAAGAGACACAGGGAGGGTGCCACAGGTCCAGAGATGGCCTGCTAGGTGCATTGCATGTGTCTGTGACTGTGGAGCTGCAGTGATGAGCACATGATGTGTCTACACACACACTTCCTTTTCACTATCTGTAGGTTGTTCCTCTTCTCAGTGAGATTTCTTGCTTCTCACTGTAGGGTGGAGTTTGGCAAGAGACAAGAGAAGCCCATCCTTTGTCTTCTCCATTTCCTCTTTTCTCCATAGCAACTCTATGTGCTTCTGTGGCTCTGTTGTTCAGACAGGTGTGGGGGAGTGTGAATCGGCCCCACCCCCGGGGAATGCTCTCACCATCAGCTTTCTACCCTTGCACTAACGTGACTCTTGCACTAATGACCATCTTCAATGTGCAGATGAAGTCAATTCTTGAGGGTTCACAGAACAGGAAGACAGCAGAAGCCTGGAACCCTGGCCGTGTGGACTCTGTACCTCACCAGACTTTTGAGGGACAGAAAAGTAAGTCACTAATTTCTCTAGACTCTGAAGGTTGCTGTCAAATGTATAGTTTTATTTACTATAGCTACCATGGGCAAGGCACTAAGAACACAGCAAGTGTGAGCCCTGATTTTAAGAGATCACGGGTTGGTGGACACGAATGCTCTGCTTCCAGTTCTGTTTTCTGCTCACTCTGGGAAGAGGGGAACAGTTGCACCAAGCCACCAGATTCCTCAAATCTCCTTCCCAGAGCGTCAGTCACCACCTGCTTTACCCCGTTCCAAGATCCTGATTTCTGGGGTCTCCTTCCAGGCAGCAGTGTTTTAATGTGATCTTGGTCCAACCTGAGTGTTTGGCTTCATGCCTTATCAGATTCCAAACTGAGCAGCAGCCAGCAGCAGCCAGCAGCAGCCAGCAACAGCCGAGCAGCTTGAGGTGATTTGTTAGCCTAGCCTTGACCTTCATGACCTCCTTCTTTGTTTTCAAATTCCTCCTAGACGTTCTGACCAGGTCAACACCCTCTTTCTTAAAATTGAAGAATGCAGAAGAACCTAGCAGGGTGATCCTGACCTTGGGCCAAGTTTGAGACCAGACAGACTACAGCTGATTTCAGGTCAGCCAGGGATACATAGCTAGACCCTGTCTCTGGGAGACTAGGAAGATGACACCAAGGAAGGGTGGGAAGGAGGAGAAGAAGAGGAGGAGGAGGAAGGGGAGGAAGCAAAACAAGTTTTCTTCTGCCATTCTCCTTTGTTTTGCCAAATCTCCATGGCTCCATCTTTCCTGTCAAAACCAGCTCTTTCACACAAATTTGCTGACTTACTCCTTTCTGAAGGCTAACTTCCTTGTTTCTGATGTCTATACCAAAGATCCCTCCTCTGACCAGTACTTTTGACTCAGTAACATTTATAAATCCTTCAAGGCGATGTCCTTAAGTAAATGCGGTAGTAGTGGTGAAGGACAGTCTAGAAAGTAGAAATGTTGTGTGCTAGTGTATGTTCATATGGGTTGGGGGCATATGCACATCATATGTGAATGCACATGTGGGCAAGGGTGGGTGTGTGAGAGTGTGCATGAGTGCACCTGAGTGTGGAGAGCCTGGGTGTTGTTCCTTGGGTACTGTCCACTTTGGTGGTTTTTTTTTTTTTGAGACTTAGGGTCTCTCATGGCTGATTGGCCAGGGCCTCAAATACTTTTGAGCACTTTACCTGTCTTCCCAGCCCCAGAAATTAATTCTTGTGAAGTAAACAAACTAGCCAAATATGGTAGCACGTGTATCTAATCCCACACTCAGGAGGTTGAAACAGGAGGATGGCCATGAGTACAAGGCCAGCCTGACCTACTAGAGTGTTTCAGTCTATCTGAATTACATAGTAAGAACTTGTCTGAGAGAATCAAAGATAAAAATGATAGCCATCTGTAGCAGCATATACCTATAACTGAAAGGGTATATGGCGCTGGTAGGTCGGTGGCGGAAGAGTCACGAGCGGAAGAGTCATGAGCCGTGGTTACCAGAGTTAGCATAGGCTTTATAGAGAGAAGAGAGGGTAGGACAGAGAGAGTGAGAGATGCAGAGACAGAGAGAGACAGAGAGAGACCAAGAGCAGAGAGAGAGACGCAGAGAAAGAGAGAGACAGAGACCCAGAGCAGAGAGAGACGCACAGAAAGACCGCGCAAGAGAGCATGAAGAGAGTGCAAAGAGAGAGCGTGGGGCACACGTCCGGCTTTCAGGCTGGGATGCAGTCACCCGCTGATGATGTAATAAGGCGCCAGAGGAGCTGCTCATATACAGAACCCTTACAATAACCCCAGCACTTGGAAGGCTGAGACAGAGGGATCAAGGGTTGCAAACCAGCCTGGGATACAGAGAAACTGCATCAAAACTTTATCAATTTAATTAAAAACAACAATCAAATACCTGTTACAGTTAAAATCAAAGCTATCTCTTTGGAAAGATGTCAGAATGTCCAAAGAAATAAGAGAAAGATCCATGATGTTGATGACTGTGTGCCCCCACCTCTACCTGGGTACTCTTGAGGAGTGAGGGATAAGAGATTTAGATACAAATATAGACGGAAGAGAGAAAGACAGAAACACAGGATAGCCTTAGGAGGGCCTGGATCCTTATCTACTAGCCCAGAACTTGATTCAAAAGGCCTTTTTATAACAATGCCAAGGGGAGGGGCAAAAGACCATCCCCTTGCTCAATACAACCAAGTGTAGACCCTTCCAAACACCTGGTACCCAGGCCTGTGGTCCATTCATCCTCTTAAGCAGTCCTGCTGGGTAAAGCAAGCTCAGATCTCACTAGGAAACCTCTATGGCCCCCAATAGCTATGACTGAGTTAACTTGGACAGTGTCCCCTCAACCTCATGTAGAATCTGTCACCCCCACTAGCCAGAGTCCATCCTACTCCTGTGGTCCAATGCTCCAGGATCTGTCTGGTAGACATGCTTTCTCCAGGAGCCAGCTTGATGGCCATGTTGCTAACCTCCCACAGCAAAGGACCTGCAGACCTTTTCCATAAATACACTTGAGTTCAGCCTAACCTCCCTGCTGTTACTGGGGTCCCCAAGGTCACTTGGGCTCACTGAGTCACCAGGACTCACAGAGCAGAGCTGTCTCCCCAACAGCTGTGATTTCCTGCAGAGAAGCATGTCATTTCCCTGTCCCCATGATGATGTGAGTTTATGTGACACAGGGACCCTCAGAGCTGAGAGTGTTAGGGCCACCATGTGGTTTCCTGCCACCTCCAGTGGACTGGAGACATCTTCAGTCTGGGCGGGAGGGAAAGGTGAGCTGACTCATTTTTCCTAAGACAAGAAATAAACTTGTGTGGTTGTGGCAGTCTAGAGTTGACGGTTTTGCTTTGGCAACAACTGTGGTAGAAGCCAATGAATCCAAGCTGTGTCCACAGGCAGTTCAGAATGGGGATGGTGAGAATCCATTTCTGGGAGCAGCCAAAGCTATGACTCCTCCTTCCAACTCTTCTCTGCCTTCCAAGAGAAGCAGGTGGAGCAACCCTCACTCCTGCACTCTGTGAGGAGAGCAAGGCTCCCAGAGACAGGGCCAGCTCCTGAGCCACACTTTCGGAGCTCATGGAAGTAGCCTGGCCAATCACTGGACGGTAGCTACCCAGGAAAGGCCTGTCTCCCCAAGGCACATCCATCACTGCAACTGTAACCTGTGCAGGATCAAGAGGGGACATGGCTTATCACACACATGCATGCATTGTTATGTGTATATCATACCAGAGACATGTGAACCTTCCTGACATTGCTACACATGCCACACACATGTATGCAGCACAGTGTACTTGTGATACATACCTGCAGGGCATAGTGCACACACTACACATGATACATATATATTGCAAATATTATATGTGTATATTCCATATCTCACACAGCTATGCACCATACACATGCTACACATGCTACACACATGATGTATATATACCACACACATCAGATGTATATATGTACACCACTCTTTACACAGCAGAATATACCACACACATACCTTGCCAATGGTCCTGTTTCTCCAACAGAGTCAGGGTGCGTTAACAGGGGTGACTGTGATGGCCAAGGTTGTAACAATACAATATGAACAATGGCTTTGTTGCATACACAGACACACACGTACACATACACACTTTCTCACACATAGCCATACACTGTACCCAAAAACACATATGTACCAGTGCTGTGGGATAATGCTTTTGTACACTGATTTAATAAAATGTTGATTGGCCAGTAGCCAGGCAGGAAGTATAGGTGGGATAAGCAGATAAGGAGAATTCTAGGAAGAGAAAGACTGAGTCAGGAGACACCAGGCCTCTCTCCAGGGAGCAGCATGTAATGGGACACAGGAAAATCCATGGAAAATGTGGCGACATATAGATGAACAGAAATGGACTGAGTTTAAGTGTAAGAGATACTCAGTAGAGAGCCTGAGCTAATGGCTGAGCAGTTTTAATTAATATAAGTCTCTGTGTGTTTACTTGGGTCTGAGCGGCTGCGGACTGGGTAGGACACAGGAAAACTTCAGCTACATAGGAGCCCTGAGAGTACAGGTGCATGTTCCGGTGAACCCTGAGAGTACAGGTGCGTGTCACAGTGACCCCTGAGAGTACAGATGCACACATGTTACAGTGACCCCTGAGAGTACAGGTGCGTGTTACAGTGACCCCTGAGAGTACAGGTGCGTGTTACAGTGACCCCTGAGAGTACAGGTGCATGTTACGGTGACCCCTGAGAGTACAGGTGCACACGTGTTACAGTGACCCCTGAGAGTACAGGTGCGTGTTACGGCGTCCGGCTTGACGTGGCTTCTGAGGATCTGAACTCTAGTCATCACCTGTGCAGAGCGAGCACTTTACCTCTGAGCCATCTCTCCAGCCCGTGGAGGTCCCTGAGACACCAGGCTCCTTGAAGTGGTCTTGGGGCTTCTAAGTGGCCACAAGAGAGCCACAGGAAGGAATCCAGATCCTACATAGAACTCCTGCTACAACACTGTGTTTACAAATTTCTATATAACGCTAAGATTTTCTTGTGTGTGCAGGTTCCTCATCTGTCCAAGCTTATCTAACTAACGCAGCTCTTGTAGAGTGACTCAACATCAACATGAGGTACAGCTGGCGGCTCAGCCGTGGCCGTCACCGATACTTCTGAGCCCCTAGTCCTCACTCAAGTTCAGCACAAAGGGAATGTGGCTTTGTGTTGTGTTGGGTACACTGATTTGCCACAGAGGAGGTTTTGTGACTCCACCTTGAACGTGACTCCCTGTTACCACACTCCTCAAGTCTGGGCCAGAGTTTAAGAACTGATGTGCTCATTAAGCTCAGTTATAAGTCATTTGCTGTGCTATGAATCAAGCCCTGTGCAGAGGAGGTACCACAGGTCAGAGGCAGACCTGAATCAGAACACATTCCCTGATCTCCATTAGCCACTGCTCAGCAGAGGTCTCTCTCTCTCTCTCTCTCTCTCTCTCTCTCTCTCTCTCTCTCTCTCTCTCTCTCTGAAAATGAGGATGTAGCCCTCAGTTTTGTCTCCACAAACTTGTCTCCCATGCCAGCCACCATGCTCTCTGCCGTGATAATAATGGACTAAGCCTCTGAAACTGTAAACAAGCCTCCAATGAAAAGCTTTCTCTAATATGAGTTGTGGTCATGGTGTCTCTTCACAGCAGTAGAGTACTGACTAAGACACCAAGCAGAGACTATGGCATTGGAGTCCCCAAGTGAATACACAAAGCAGATTATTTGCTCTTGTTGAGCTGATATTGAGTTGAGCATAAAGAAACAAAGGACACAGACAAAATTCAGACAGACACCCTGAAGATGTATATGTGAGAGGCAAGAACTGGAGAAAGTGATACAATGAGAAAATTTCTGCATTATCTGTTAATAGGGATTGGAAATCAGTGGAATACATATGATTGCCCAGAGGAGAGCCCCAGGCCAATGAAGAGCAAGTACCAGTGTCCCCTGTAAATGTCACCACAGCCTCTAGATACTGACATATATCAGAGAGGTACAGATGCCTCTAAGGTTAGGTGCATCACTGGGCTCTAAGAAACATTCTCTTGCCTTCTTCCCCAACATGAGAGGGAAATGGACCTCCAGCATTAGGAACTGGATTATCAGAAAGGAGAGACCTGAGGTTATTCTTCATTCTCCCTCCCAACACCTAACACCCACCCAAAACATTGACAACAGGCCCATGTCTAGATACGGGGCCAGGAGACATACAAACACAGAGTCATCAGGTAGAGTGGCTGATGTCCATACTTTCAGCACTCAAGGAATGGAGCATTTCTGTGAGTTCAAGTTCAGCTTGAAACAGTGCATTCCAGCACATCCTGGGTTGCAATGTGAGAAACTGTCTCAAATAAACAAGGTCTGACACATATCTCAGTTGGTAGAGTGCTTGTCTAGCATGTATGAAGCCCTGGGTTCAATCCTGAGCACAGCATAAATGGCATGTGGTAGATCACACGTATAAAAACGTAGATTCAGGAAGTAGAAGCAGGAGGATCAATTCTAGGTCATCCTTAGTTGTATAGAGCCAGATTGAGCTAGAGATCTGCCACAAACAAACAAACAGAATAAGATGGAAGAGGAGAGAGAGCTGTGACCTACAGGTTTGTGCCTTTGTGGGGACTCAGCATCAACATAAATGCTGATTAAGGTGTCAGGATCACAGTTTTTGCTGGACCCGCTGTGTGAACCCAGAAATAGTGCCAGAGACCCCATGGACTAAGAGCACTCTATGGAAGGGTAAGCTGAATTTTGGAAGGAGATGGTTCCTCTGCTCACAGGGAAGGAGCAAGAGAAGACTGACAGCCCTCACGTCCACTCAGGAAGTGGTGTGTCACAGAGGGTGGAACAGCCTGAACAAAAAAAGGAAATACTTTCCAGGGCTCTGCCAGGAGTGGGAAGGTTGTGAAGCCCTTAGCTGAAGGCTAGGGGACAGGTAGCACCCACAATCCATGGTCGTGGATGTGTCCCCTCACTGGGAGTGATGGGAACCAGTGCCCCTGAGGTCTGGAGCATCTTCAGAGCACTTCCTGTACCAGTTCATCTGGAGCCACCCAGAGGACCAGGAAGCAGAGGACAGAAAAGAGAACTCGGCATGTGAACACTGAACTTTCTAGAAGGACACGGCCCCTCCTCCTCTTGGGCTTGGTGTGGGCAGGAGACACCAGAGCTGAAGAAATGACCCCAAGAGTGATGGGAGTGTGGCTGCCTTCAGCTCTGCTCCTCTTGCAGGTCCCACGTGAGTACGGGGATGGGGGGGGGTGTGGGGTTACAGCTCTGAAAGGGGGACTTCTGGAGTAAGTGAGAGGGCATGATGGGGGATAGGAGGTGGGAGAGAGCAGCCAGCAGAGGAAGATGGGGCCAATTGAAGACAAGGAGTGGGGGTGGGCAGGAGTGGCCAGCATCACCTCACAGGTGCTGTTAGGATTCAGTGCACAGTACAGTCATGACTACCACACTGAGACAGTCAGGACCTGCTGAGAGGGTTAGCTGTGACAATCATTGCCCTGAAAGTACACAATCTCTACTGTGTACACACATGTATTTGCATACCAAATGCACATAAGCACTGATTCCTGCATAGATATATGTCACACCCACAGAAACATACGCACATATATATACATAGGTAAAGACTCCCCACCAGCTGTCTCTATCTCTCTCTGTCTCTCTCTCTGTCTCTCTGTCTCTCTTTCACACACACACACACACACACACACACACACACGAGTGTTGTTTCCTCCAGGGTCCTTCCTTTCTCCAAGGACAAGCCCCCTCCCCACGCCCTCTTCCGGACAACACAGGCGCTCACCTCAGTCCTGACTCCTGGGTCTGACAAAGTCTGTCTCCTTTCTCGATGTTTCCTCCAGACCAGACAGCTCTCTAGGAGCTGACCAAGGGGGGCCTGACCACCATCCAGCTGTGAGGGTGCAGAATTGGGGCATGTGTTTTCCAGACTGTGTCCCTCTGCGTGGCCCCAGCAAGGTGACAGGCACTGTGGGGGAGTCCCTGAGTGTGCGGTGTCAGTACGAGGAGGAACACAAGACTAACGACAAATACTGGTGCAGAGTGTCACTGCTACCACCATGTAAAGAGATTGTCAAGACCAGAGCCTCAAAAGAAGCTGGGAATGGCCGAGTGTCCATCAGGGACCATCCAGCCACCCTCACCTTCACAGTGACCTTGGAGAACCTCACCCTGGAGGATGTAGGCACCTACAAGTGTGGGGTGGACATGCCACTTATTGATGACTCCTTAGAGATCCATCCCTCCTTGGGGATCGATGAGTCCTTCAAGGTTATGGTGTCCGTGGTCCCAGGTAAGCTCCCTTCATGTCAGGGCACCCTGAGTTCAGGCCTGTCATTCCCTCATGAAGGAAGGAAGGCAGATACAATAGCATGGTGAGCTTGGTGAATCAGTGACTCAGGCCACAGGGAGTGTGAGTCCACGTGTACCTTTGTAAGAGCATGTGTGGTATGTGTGATAGTGTATGTGCATACATGTGTGTGCGTGTACACACAGGCACACTGGGGAACCTGAGTTCTTAGAAACTCTCTTTTTATTACATTTAGTTAGTTAGTTAGTTAGTTAGTTAGTTAGTTAGTTAGTTAGTTGGATAGCCCCGGTGTGTGTCAGTCAGAGAACTCGCACTCAGGTCCCCCTCCAGAGTATTCCTGGGACTCAAACTCAGGTCATCAGGTTTGACAAGCAAGGTCTTTACCAACCAAGCTGTCTCATCAGCCACTGTTCGAGATTCTCTGTGTGTCCCATATGACAGTCTGAGGCCCAGAGACATGCCTTAGATCAGTGGCTCTTTGTGACTTCCTGTCCTCATAGGAGACAAGTCCTCTCTTCCAGGTCTCACTTGGTCCTGTCCCCATCTCATGTGGGAACAGTACCCAGCGTATCTGGTCCCCTCTTCAAAGGACGCCCTGGCCTGAAACTGAGTGGACACTTTACTTCCATGGAGGTCCCGAGGGAGCAGCCTCATCACAGTGTTTGTGGGTCTTCTGACGGGAACCAGAGACACAAAAAGGAGGGTAGATTGCGTATCGGGGTTCTTGATCCCTGAGGAATCCATTCAACTACTCCAAGTTCCCCTCCATCCCCCTTTCCCAGGAAACATTTACTACAGAAAGAAACTCAGAGACTCTCCCAAAAGTGCCCCTTCCCAGGCGGAGGGTGAAGCTGGATGGAAGACAGTCTCTCAGCTCCTTTGGTCCCAATGTTCTCCATGTCTGCAGTCATTCTCCCCTAATGGAGCCTCCCTTGTTACAGAACCCTAACTAGTGCAGCATCTCTTTAAGGGCCGGGTGGTGGAGGGGCTGAAGGGGCTGAACTGCTCTGTTATTCCCAGTTTTCTCTTTTCTGAGAGAGGGTCTTGTGTAGCCCAGGCTGGCCACAAACTCACTGTGTACCTGGGGTTCATCTTGAATGACTGATCTTCCTGACTCTGCCTCTCTGGCACTGGGATTACAGGCTCCCATCCCCACACCCAGCTTCCTGTTCTGGTTCTCAGTTTTGATTCCCCCCCATAAAATCTTCCCTCCAACACTCTCTGTGAGTTCATAGTGAGGAGTATGGAACCAAATCCTGCTGGTGTCTCTAGTTCCCCTCAGTAGAGGCCACTCTCCACAGGGTCCTTCAAGCATCTGTCTTTCCATCTGTCCATTCCTCAGGGAAGACTGTTCAGTGGCCTGTCTGGGTGACAGTGTGGGAATAACTGGGCCAGGCAGACAGAGTCTCACCACTCGGTGTCTGTCCCCAGAAGGATGGAAGACAAGGAGGCAAAAGGTGTCACTGAGGCCGGAAGGGACCTGGCACCAAGTGTCTTGTCACTGACACTTAAACTCTCTTCTATAGGAAGACTGACCTCAAGTTTGAAAGTGCCAACCAGCCCCAATGCACCATGGGAAAGGCTGGGGAGGGAATCCCCGACCAGGACTTGGTGGGGCCATGGGGCATGTAGGCTGTCACACAGCTGTCCACCATGTCCCTAGGGACCTGTGTGCAGCAGAGCTGCATAGGTTTCAGTGGGGAGGTGATGGAGTGGAGGTCACTGGGACAGTCTGTGTTTCTATCCTTTCTCCTGTCACAGGCTCTAGCCCCGAGAACAGAGCAAATACTCTGGGGTCCCCCACATCCTCACCAGTGCACACTCAGTCCAGCGTGACCACAGAGGATACAACTCCTGGTCCCAGCCTACAACCCCGGTGAGGAACCCTGAGGGCTCTGGATTGGGGTGGGGGTAATGCTGGGAGGTGGAGGTAGAAGGGATTGGGTCTCCCTCCTTGGGCATCTCCTGCATCTTCCAACCCCACACTGACCAGGGGAGTGTCTTGTGAACAACAGCTGCTCATCTACAGATTGGGACACAGCAATGACACCCAGACCCAGACCTGCTGAGATGGAGTTAGTTTCCTGTCAAGAGGTTACTACACAAACACACCCAGAGTCTGAAGAGATGGTTTATGCTGGTAAAGGATCTGAGTTTGAGCCTCAGCACCCACATGTGAGGCATGGTGGCATACACTTGAAATACCTGAGCTGTGGAGGTGGAGACAGGAGGATCCCTGAGACTCACGGGCCAGCCAGCCTAGACTACTTGGCAAGCTCCAGGCCAACGTGAGATCCTGTCAGATAACAAGATAGATGGATCAGGTGTGGTGACTCATGCCTTTAATCCAGCACTTGGGAGGCAAAGGCAGGCCAGTATCTGTGAGTTTAAGACCAGCCTGGAATACACAGCAAATTCCATTCTAGCCAGACCTGCTAAGTGGGACCTCTCTCAAAACAAACATAGCAAGGTGATGATTCTTGAGGAATGGCATCCAAGGTTATCATCTGGGCTGCACATTCATGCACACACATGTGCACCTGGATACACACACTTGAACACACACACACACTTGAACACACACACACACACACACACACACACACACACACACACACACACACACCAGTAAATTAATTAATTAACTAATGAAAATAAATACAGTCACTGGTTTGTGGTGGCACAAGCCTTTAACACCAGTACATGGAAGATAGAGGTAGGTGGATCTCTGCTAGTTCAAGGCCACCTGGTCTACATAGTGAGTTCCAGGACAGCCTGGCCTACATAAAAGAGAGACTCTTCCCCCCCTCAAAAAAAAACACCAAACAAACAAACAAACAAATAAATAAATAAATAAATAAATAACAAATCAGCGCCACCAGGAGGAAATAAGAGAACTCAGGTTAGAAGAGAGTTGGAGCCTGGGTAGAGGAGGCAGTGCCTGCCTGGATAGAGGCCTTAGGAGTGGAGGTCCACAGAGAGATTGAGTCAGACCCACAGTTCCAGGCTACTTCTTGGGCTATCAGTCACACTGGTCAATCAGGCAGGGTTCCTTGTCCTTGTCCCTGAAAAGAGCACCTTGGACACACACCTGGGTAAAGAGACAGGCACACAGTGCAGGACACCATCACCACCTTCTGCGAAGGGAGCTTATTGTGACCTTGTCCCCACAGGCCCCTGCTGAGCAGCATCTACTTCAAGCTCCTGGTCTTTCTGGAGGTGCCCCTGCTCCTGAGCATGCTCAGTGCCGTCCTCTGGGTAAACAGGCCTCAGCGGTGCTCTGGGGAGAAGCAGCATTGTCCCGATTATGAGAATCAGTGATGTCTGTTGACGTCGGAGCCCTGTCCATGTCCCTGGACACAGCTCTTCTGGTGGCAGAGGACAATCTGTGTTTCTGAGGATACTCTAAGATTTTTTTCTAGAGAACTCTTTGTGCTGTGTCAAACACACAAATGAATGTGCCCAATAAATGCATATACATACATTTAATAGAATATCTTTACTTAGGCTTTGATAATTTCACACATGTACAACATCACTCTATCATGTCCTCCTCCAACCCCACCCTCCCACTCCCTCAGGCATGTGTTCCCTCCTCCCCTTGATGGTCTATTCTTTTCCTTCCATTTTTCTTTTTTTTTTCTTTCTTTTTTTTTCATAGAATTAGAACCACAGGTATGGACATCCACACACAGACATTATATATATAAAGATTCTATTTAAGAATAAAAACAAACAAGCAAAAAGAGTATGTGTTCCGTTGGAAGCTCTGCCTCAGTTCCTTCCTCCCTCTCCAAACCCTGACCCTCAGAAAGCCTCCCAAGCTTAGCTCCTTCCCTGGAACTACTCAAGTCCAAGCCTACAGAGTTTTTAAGCTCTGGTCCATAGAGCTGCCATGTGATCATTCCTGTTCCCCGAGATCACAAGGGAATGCTTTGCTCAGATTAAACCTGGCCTTATTAATTCGGCTTGATTTGGTTTACTGTATCAGTGGAGAATACCAGGAATTCAAAATACTTATCATCTGGTGCTGAGACACTGTAGAGTTGAGTCTTTCCTGCAACCACATGGCCGTGGGAATCCACTGCCTCTTACCTGCTCCGACCTCCACCGCACCGGACCAACTTTGGCTCGCTAAGTCACCCATTTCCAAACCAAAAGTCTATAAGGGATCCAAGATCTCTTCTGAGTCTTTGATTCTGGGTCAAAGACTTCTGGATTACCTGCCAGGTATCTACAGTGCCAGGTAACTCCAGCTCACTTCTGGAGCAGGGACCTGGGTTTCCCTTGTGCGGGAGATGCTCTGCACAGAGGCAATGTCACACACCACTCCCAGCTGTAAATTTATAGAACCCAACTCATTTCTGTAGCCTCCGGTCTCTAGATAAAAGCTTATGAATGAGTACTTGTGTGTCCAAGTTCGATCCCCAGACACCCTTAGGGTGTTTCCTATGAAATTTATCCAAATTGAGGATGTCTCACACCATATATTGGTTTGAACTCCCCTCATCCAGGATTACGTGCTTTGCATTCTCGCCCTTTCCCTGTTTGTCTGGTCTCTGCCCCCTTCCCCTGTTCCCTGCTTGTCTGCCTGCTGGCTTCTCATGCTTTTGCTGCAAGATGACCTTTCGCTCAATCACTCTCTCAGTTTCCCTAACGTACTAACTCTGCTATTCCTGCTGTTTCCTCTTAGTGGCACACTCGGGCAGCACCCACCGAAGGGTGCAGACTTTGGCTTTGCCCATCGGACTTCCCTTACGTTTGTTCTGGCCACACTGGGATTCCTCCCGCAATAGATCTGTTCTCTGTGCTCCTACCTGCTCTCCCACCCTGAACTGCATAAATGTCTCCTTCTTCTGTTTGTTACAATGTGTAAGCGAAAGCCAGAGACACCGGCTGCTTCATGCCCAGCACATGGCCGTTGGCTCCCCTCCCCCAGCAGCTTGGGAGACCCACAGTTTTAGCTGCAGCCAGCTGTATTCTCTGGCTCTTACGACCTTCAGATAACCTCATTTTCACTCTCAACTTCCTCACTCCAGAAAGTCTTTTATTCCTATGGACTCTTATACTGTAACTCTTATTTCAGGGTTTTTAAGTTGGTCACCTGACACGGTTTCCCATGGAAAGTTTGTCTGTCTTTCTGTTAAGAAGTCCTGTCTATCTTGCGTATGTGTGTATGGATCTGTACCTGTGGCTTTGCCTCAGACTCAGTTGGGTGTGTAAATATGTGGCCACTACGTGCTTGTTTCTGATTGGTCTTGGATGTCTGAGTGTACCTGTTCTGTGTGTCAGCCTCTGGGCTTTTCTGGCCCTGAAGCTGATGTAATTATGGAGAAAGTTGTTTTATACTGTCCTACCTTATTTAAAAAAACAGCTAAGAAATTGGGTATGGTTTAAAATCTGTAACAAAAAATTAACTTAGAACTAGTAACTCCAAAGCATGGTCTGCCACTACCGTAATTAAGTACAGCCAGCCACGTGGGCAGCCACCATCTGACTAAGGCTGAAAAAGAAGGAGGTCATATGACTTCACTGCCATCTTAAACAAAGGTGACCACATGGAGTGACCCCACCAAGGAGACATTAGGTCTCCAATATATTTTAGATTTCTATATGATAATTCCTGTCCTGTCATAAAAATAATTTTTATGAAAGATAGAATTTAAAACAACGCTGGTTTACTGGGGTATTAAAGCTGTATCTCCATGCATTCATGAACAGGGATGTTTGTCACTGGCAGCCAGATTTTGTAACCTAAGAGTAAACCTCTTGATATTGACTTTAGAAACACTAAATTGTCTACAATGTTAAAACTTGATTTTGCCTTCCACAGATTATGATTATGCTCTATGTCTTAGGACCACAGCCGAAAACCAGAGACTGAGATATTTCTGTTTTATGATGCAGCAAGACAATGAGCTGAACAACAGATCTCCCCTTATCTAAGGTCTATTCAGGCTAACAAAGACCAATTTAAAAATATATGCCTGACCTTCTTGGTTTTACTAACATGGGTAAGCTGTAGATAATTTGGTAAACTAAGTCATACAGAAAACTGTTATGTCCTATAATGTTTCACTAAGACCTACAAGTTAACTGTCAGTTACCTCATAAAGGGTCAATTTCCTTGATATGTTCAGATTTAGCTTATATATATGTTCTCAAAGTTAAGCCTAAACATCATTTTTCTGGTTTAGATAAACCTAACAGATAATGATTCCCTGATCCTCAAATGCTGCACAGATCTGAGAATATGCCATTTTAATGAAAAAAGCTTCTCAGGATAGAGATATGTCAGCTCCTGGTAGCATCCTGTATCTCCTCCAAGGAAGATGGTTGGCCACAGAAGAATTTCCACCTGCTTTAAATGTAGCAAAACCAGCCACGGAGCAGAAAACTGCTTTGCACCTTAACTGCTGCCAAGACCCTGTCCAGACTGTGGACAAGCAGGACTCTGGGGAGTTGATTGCCCCACTTTGCCAAGACAAGGTAGGCCACTCTCCCCAAATTCCTCCCCAACAGGAAAGTCTGTCAGATCTTCTGGGCTTGGCCGCTGAAGACTGGTCCTGCCTTGGCACCTCTGTCCCCAATGACTGCGGAGAAACCTGGGACAGCCTAGGTAGCTGGAAAGCTGTCTCACTTTTGCTTACTCAGGTGATACTTATCCTTCTCAGAGGGTGTTTGGTGACTAGGATACCGACAGATTTACCAGTTTAACAGCTCTTCCCCCGACCCCAAGGCTGCAACCACCTTGGTAGCTCATTAGTTCTTTAGTTAAGTTTCCTGTTAAAAATACAGACAGGGTTGCCTTGTTCACAGGCTTGATAGTACAAGATAAACAGGTTTCAGATATAACTTCGGAGGTTCCAAGTTTCAGCATTGATTAATGCAGTTTTGATAAACTGATAGAGCACTGACTACAAAGTTTTCAGAAGTTCTTAAATTTCTGTGGATTTTACTGGCCCCAGCTTTTAGCACTGCATAAAGGCTTTTTCAGCATTACTGTACTGTCTCCAGCCACATATGGCAAAACTCTGCTGAAATGCCAACTCCTCTCACTCTGGAAAAGGTTAGCATTAAAGAGGGTATGGAAACCTGCAGACCTGTTCAACTCTGTTCCTCCTCCCTCCCTCCTCAGCCTCCCTCCCTCCTCTCCTTCGCTCACCCAAACTCTTTTGTTCAGTGAATTTTCTCTGGTTGTCTTCTAAGTACAGGCTTAAAGGTATGTTTCATCGAGCTAAAACCAGGCCCTAGGAACAAAACGTTCATGCCTTTTAATCCAAAGCCATAGCCTTTTGCTATGACACCAAGATGTAAATCTGTTCCAGCTGTCTTACAGACACCTGCATGTTCCTGGGAAAGTTTTCTGCTACTGTATCAAGGAGTCTGGCCTGGTGGATCAGTCTCCAGACAGGTCCACTCCTCCTGCCAGACTTGTGCCAAGGCCAACCTGCAGGGGGCCCTCCAAATACACCAGCCCTAGCACCAGTTCTGAGGACACAAACTGGGCAAGTACTGGCAGGTTGACTTCACCCACATGCTCACTCATAAAAAACTCTGTTATCTCGCCAGGCGGTGGTGGCGCACGCCTTTAATCCCAGCACTCGGGAGGCAGAGCCAGGCGGATCTCTGTGAGTTCGAGGCCAGCCTGGGCTACCGAGTGAGTTCCAGGAGAGGCGCAAAGCTACACAGAGAAACCCTGTCTCGAAAAACCAAAAAAAAAAAAAAAAAAACTCTGTTACCTCTTAACTCTTACTGACACCTTTACAGGATGGATAGAGGCACTCCCTACATCCAGGAAAACAGCAGATATGATGGAACACATCATCCCTCAATTTGGTGTGCCATCCCCCCAAGCTCCTGGAACATCAGTGCTGGTACCACCTCTCCAGACTCAAGCAGGGACCTATCCAGGATAAATGGGCATATCTCCATTCCATTCTTTCTGGCAGTCTTCACTTCTTCCCATTCATAGGACCAGTGTTAATAATCTGTTCTTTCCCTAGCAACTTGCCTCCTCCACTTCCTCAAGGAACAGATCCCTGAGGTCTCCAGGATGGCAGTTAACCAAATGCCTCCCCACCCACATCTCCCACTGAGCATGAGCCCACTGACTCCCAAATTCTCTTCCCCACATCATCCCATGCCAGCGGGAAGTAGAGAGACCCATATATCCAAGAATGTTGAGATGTTTAGCTGGGAAGCTTTGCCTCAGCCTCCTCCTTGCTCTCCAAACCCTGCCCCTCAGAAAGCCTGCCAATCAGTGGCTTCTCCCTGGGAGCTCTTCAAGACTGCACCTGAAGGGTATTTAAGCTCCAGTCCATAGATCTGCCACATGATTTCGCCTTCCCCTGAGATCACCTGGGAATGCTTTGCTCATTAACCCTGGACTTTTAATTCAGCTTGATTTGGTTTACTGCATTGGTGGAGAAACCCATTACCAGGGATTCAAAAAATACTTATCATGATCCTAATAGAAAGTTTTTAAATTTTTTTCTTTCATGAGTAAGTAAGTCCTTGACCAATTTTTTCTTAACTGTTTTTTTTTTTTTTTTTTTAGACAACACCTCACTATGTAACTCTGGATGGCCTGGAACTCTCTATATAGACCAGGCTAGCCCAGAACTCACAGAGACCCACCTGCTTTTGCCTCCTAAGTGCTGAGATTGAAGGTGTGAACCACCATGTCTGCTTTTTATTGATTTTTCCATCAAGGCTGAACTAATAATCAATTTTTCTTTCTCTCAATTAATTTAACACTGCTCACATCTTCCCAGTGCCCTGCAAGGCCGGCCACTTTGAGGAAGACACTGATTCTGAATATGTTTGGATTTTTCCTGGCTTCTCTGACTTGTTTAGTTTGTCTAATTTCTCAGCTCTGAACAGGTCTACTGTGGTTTCATTGCTAGAGCTTTAGTCTCAAGTCTTGGTGACTTGCCACTCTTGTGGATGTCAGGAAGTCTCTGTAAGCAATGGTCAGGTCTTCTATGCACACCTTTGGACTAGCCAATCAAATTCCTAAAAAGAAAACTCCATCTGAGCTAGAGAGATGGTTCAATGGTTAAGAGCAGTGGCTGCTCTTGCAGAGGAACTAAGTTCAGTTCTTAGCATGTACACTGGTTGTCTCAGAACCCAGCTCAAGGGATCCAACACTTCCTTCTGGCCTCTATGGGCACTGCACTTACATGGTACATATATACAGGCAGACAAAACACTTATACATGTAAAATGAAACAAAACTTTAAAAAAAGAAAGGAAAGTTTCTGAGAAGTCCATGTTGGAACTTTGAGTGTGAGTACATATCTCAGTTAGGCTTTCTATTGCTGAGATGAAACACCATGACCAAAAGCAACTTGGGGAGGAAAGGGTTATTTGGCTTACTCTTCTATACCACAGTTCAGCATCAAAAGCAGTCAAAATGGGAACTCAAGCAGGGCAGGATCTGGAGGCAGGAATAAATGAACAGGCCTTGGAGGAGTGCTGCTTACTGGCTTGCTCAGCCTCCTTTCTTACAGAATCAAGGACCATCGGTCCAGGGATAGTATCATCCACAATGGGCTGGCCCCTCCCCCATCAATCACTAATTAAGAAAATGCTTTTCACTTTTTGTTCTTATAGAGGCTTTTTTTTCACATGTTCTCTCTGTAGTCCTAGTGGCTGTCCTGGAACTCACAGAGATCCACCTGCCTCTGCCTCCCTAGTGCTGGCAATAAAGGTGTGCACCATCATGCCTGACATTTCTCAGTTGAGGTTTCTTCCTCTCAGCTGACTCTAGCTTGGGTCAAGTTGACATAAAATCTAGCCAGCACAGTGCATCAAATGACCTTTGGATAACTTTCCTAGCCATGGACATGGACCAAAACCTCAATTATTTGGGAACTTTGAAAATACCTCCAGGAGTCCAATCGATGAGAGAGAGGAGGGATTCTATGAGCGAGGGATATCAAGACCATGACTGGAAAAACATAACAAAACAAAAAAACTATCCAAACTAGTAGAAACACATGAACTGTGAACCAATAGCTGAGGAGCCCCCATGGCACTGGACTAGGCCCTCTGGATAAATGAGACAGTTGTTTAACTTGAACTGTATAGGGGGCCCCCAGGCAGTGGGATCAGGACCTGTCCCTAGTACATGAGCAGGCTTTTTGGAACCTAGTGCCTATGGTGAGACACTTTGTGCAGCCTTGGTGCAGGGAGGAGGGGCTTGGACCTGCTTCAGCTCTGTACCAGGCTCTGCTGACTCCCCAGGGGAGACCTTGCCTTGGAGGAGGTGGGAATGGGGGTGGGGTTGTGGGGGAAGGCTGGGGGGCAGGAGGAGGGAAGACAGGGAAATCTGTGGTTGGTATGTAAAATGAATAGAAAATCTCTTAATAAATAAATAAATATCTGGAAAAAAAAATACCTTTTTAAGAGTTGATGAGATGGATCAGCTTTACTGTGAAAGCCTGGTCACTTGAGTTCAATGCCCAGAACTTATGGTGGCAAGAGAGAACCAACTCCAAGAAGTTGTCCTCTGACTTCTACGTGCAAGCTGAGTTACACACTCACACAAGCACATCAAACACACACATATACAAGAAATAAAATTTAAAATAAATAATAAAATGTTCTTTAATAAACTATTCCTTCTTTGAAACCTGTTCATATGTCTGTTAAATTTGATTTCGAATAGCTTACGTTTTTATTCCAAGATTTTTAAAAAAGTTTTATTTTAATTATTTGTGTGTGTGGCACACACACACACACACTTATGCACATGTAAATGAAGCGCCCATGGATACCAGAAGAGGGCAATGGGAACTGTCTCTCCAGTCCCTATGTTTTATTTTTAATTATCCATATGTGTAGATGACTGTGTGTGGGTATGTGCATGTGAGTGCAGCTGTCCATGAAGGTCAGAAGTAGCTCTTACCAGTAAGCCACCTCTCTAGCTCCTTATATTTATTTATCACATTTTTAATGTTTTTAATTTTGTGTCTGTGTGACGCCATAGCATCAGATATCCCTGGAGTTACAGGCGGTTGTGTGCCACCTGATGTGGGTGCTAGGAATAAACTTGGGTGCTCTGGAAGAACAGTAAGTGCTCTTAACCACTGAATCATCTCTCCAGCCCCTTCTTTTTATTTTAAATGTGTCTTTAGACTGGAGATGTACCTCCATAGTAGCATGCTTGTCTACCATGTGTAAAACCCTGAGTTTGATCCCCAATTCCACAAAAAAGGAAAGATTATTATTAAGTGGTATTTTGTGAATGTGTGTGGCTGTGTGATGGGATGTATTGTGTGTGGTATGTGCACACATGTGTGTGCAGCTGCACAACCATCCCACACGTGTGGAAGCCAGAGGAGGATTTCAATAGTCTTACTCTCTCTCTACTTCAGTTTTTCAGCTTAGCTGCCTGGCCAGAAAGCTCCGGTGGCCCACTTGTCTCCATGCCCCACCCTCCTCATTGTGTGGGACTACAGTTGTGCACTGCCATGCTGGGGGTCCAAGCTCAGGCCTCATGCATTCCCAGTAATTATTTCCCAGTGAGCTGTCTCTCCAACCCTAAATGGTAGTTTATAATTGATTTGAAGATATTCACTGCAGGTATATAGAGCTTCATTTGCTTACTTGTTTATCTAGGTACTTGCATATTATGACAACTTTTCTAAAAATCTTAGAAATTTCTTTTCATTTTTATATGTAGATATTTCAATCATAACAAAATTTGATTTCTGTCCAACTCTTTTTGTCTTTTTGTGGTGTATTAGTTAGTGTTCTATGGCTGTGATAAAACACCAGACCAAGGCAAATTATAGAAGGGAGGGTTTATTCAGGCTTAGCCAGAGGGATCAGAGTCCATCGTGGGAGGGAATCGTGACAGCAGGCAGTGGACACAAACAGCTGAGAGCCCATATCTTGAACCACATGTAGGACACAGAGAGTGTATTGGGAGTAGCATGAGGCCTTGAAGCCTCAAAGTGACATACTTCCTCTAGCAAGACTACACCTCCTAAACCTGTGCAAACAGCACCGTCAACTGGGGGTTAAACATTCAATGCCAGGTGTGCTGAGCACACCCTACTAACAGGTGCGCTGGGAACGCAGCCGCTAGGGCCCATCATTAGAGCATAGATCATTTCTGGGCCTAATACCCAGAGTGCTCTGCTCCTTAACCCAAGGCCAGACAGTCTGGCCATCCCCACAACTGCTCTACAGGCTTGCCTCCTTTGCCTCTGCTTGCCTGGGCTTTCCCTAGCCTCCTTGTTTCTGCTGAGTGACCCAGCCCTGCCAAGAACCGATGCCTCTTGTGCTGAGTAATTGACAGCAGGAAATACCCACTCGATAAAAGGAAGCCGATGAGTAAGACACTCACAGGCAACCTGGACAAGCAGAAGAGGTCAGCTGGACTCTCCAGTGCTTTGGTATCCAGCTGGGATTTGGATTTGCTGCTGGCTGTGGGTCAAGGGTGTGGAGTGAGGAGGCAGGACCATGTGGCTGTCCTCAGCTCTGCTGCTTCTCAGTTTCCCAGGTATGTTCAGCTAGGGTCTGGAGGCTTGGGACTGCAGGTGCAGAGCAGGAGGCGGAGGGCTCTGTCCTGGGTTTGAGGAGAGCTGCCACCTTCAGGGAAAGGAAGCTCTGCGGCTTCATTCAGCAAAAAGACCCTAGGTTCTACATCATGCTAAGTGTGCATTGGGACCTGGGTCATGAAGGGAAAGGGAAATGGAGATGGCCGTTAAAGAAATCCCAGATGCTCTGATGGGTGAGACATACTTTAGAATAGGAATTAACAGCAGGAAGAAACACAGCAGAAGAGGAGGGAGCTAAGGGGAGGGAGATGCTACCACTGAAGGAGCTATGGAAAGTCCTCCTGGACCTGTTCCTTCCATGCCCCGGAAGGAGGCAGATCTTCACAGCCTTGCAACAAGCAGAGCAGGCACTCCATGGAGAAAGCATGGCTTGGGAAAAGGGCTCCAGGCTTAGAGAGGACGGCACACTCATGTAGAGGGAGCGCTCAGTGGGCAGGGTACTGAGGGGACACTGGCTAAATGTGAGTTTGGAAATGCACATGGTAAAGTGATGATCTGTGTGGATGCCTGCATGACCTAGCTTACATCTGAGCTCTAGGCCCCCAGCCGCCTGCTCGCTAAATCTCAACATTAGAGTCTCCTAGAGGCCGAGGACAGGAGTGAGCTGTGCATGGCTTGTACATTTGCTCACACACACATCAATATTGACTAGTACACTCAAAGGCACACATCTATATACAGTCACACTCTGTCCATACCTCAACGATCATCCACTCACTCACATTCACACTCTTAAGATGCCATACACTAAGACTATTCACAGAAGGGATTTTTATTTTTATTGTATTGTGTGTATAGGTGTTCTGCCTGAATGTATGTAAGTGCATCATGTGTGTGCCTGGTGCTTGCAGAAACTAGAAAGAAGTTACTGGATCCCCTGGAACTGGAGTTACGGATGATTGCAAATTACCATGTTGGAGCTCAGAATGGAACCCTGATCTCTGGAAGAGAAGCCAGTGCTCTTAACCACTGAACCATTTCTCCAGATACCCACCTACCCACCCCATTTTTTGATACAGGGTCTCATTGTGTAACCCTGACTGGCCTGGAACTCATTATGTAGACCAGGCTGGCTTCAAACTCACAGAGATCCTCCTGCCTCTGCCTCCCAAATGCTGGAGTTAAAGGCCTATGCCACTATGCCTACCCTGTTAGGTAACTTCAAAAATTAATCTAATCATAATGTGCTTTAGACATCTTTCCTGTCATTGTTTGGACATTGCTCTTTACTTTTTAACTATGCTATTACTATATCCAAACTTCCCAATCTAATTCCCTGTTAATGTTAAACTCCTTTGAGTTTTCCGGGTGTTTACTGTTACATCAGTACTGAGGCTAATGCCCTACATGCCACTGTCTATGTTGATCCTAGAACTAGAATGATTGTGTGTACGACCACAATGCACAGATTATTCACAAAAATAACTAACAACTCGAGTGGTACCCACCATGAACTAGAAACTGAGCAAGACCCTGGGGTTGAGGAGGGAAAAAGTGAGCGCAGCACCTCTGTGCTTTGGCAGTGAGAAACTTATCGAGGAAGTTAGGAAAAGAGATGGGTACCTGAAATGAAGTAGTCGGGCTCCAGACAAAAGGCCAGGGGGCCAACAGGAAGAGGCAGCTCCAAGAAAAGGATAAGGCATTGGGAAGGAGGCCAGCCTGGAGGAGGTGTGGAGGGTGAGCAGGACAAGGACTCTCCAGGCAGGACTAAGTCTGCAGCCTTAAGAGGATGTATTGGGGTTAGGGAAAGAGAAAAGCTCAGGAGGCTGCAAGGGGAGCTGGGAATGACACTAACGAGAAACTAAATCCAGTGTGCAATAAGCCGTCCATGCCAGAAATGAAGCTTTTTACATCACTCTGGGGCAGGGGAGCAGCTGACATGCTGGGTGCAGCTGAGGAGGAGACAGGCATAGTCTGCCAGCAGCAGTCTGAATTGGAAGAAGGATGCACTGGACCTTTCTGAATGCTACTGCTACCCGACAAGGTTCCAGGCAAGGGCCATCTCTGACCAAACAGTGCAGTGTCCAGCATTAGACGGTTACATGAGGTTTATAACAGCCAGTACATGGCTGAAAGTAGCGTGGCATCTGTGCAAAGAGGGAAGTGGGGCTCAGAGAGGTTGAGTAACTTACCCAGGATTTCTCAACACCATGATAGATATGTCCATCTGCTGCCAAAGCTCACACTTTCTCTGCTCTGTCATGATGTCCCATGGGCTGTGGAGGCAGAGATACAAAGAAGGTGGTTCCAATTGGCATTTCCAGGGTGCAGCTGGCTGAACTGGTGACTGACCACTCTTGGAGGGAAGGAGAGGAGAGATGGTTGTAGATGCACTTTCTCCAACGAGGCTCCTGAGTGGACTGAGCTCAGTGCTTACAAGGTGGTCCAGCTGAATCCTTTATGCATCTCCTGTGGCGTCTATAACAGGTGACCACAAATTTAGTGGCCCAGAACAACACAACCTCATCTTACTGTTCCAAGATCAAGAGTCCAAAATGGTCTCACTGACCAAAGTCAAGGTTGAGTTCCTTCTGGAGCTCTGGAGAGCGATCCATTTCCAGGCTTCATCCATGCATCTGTCGGCCCGGGTTCTCTCCTCCTCTTCAAGGCCAGCAGCAGAAAGCCTTCAAACCTAAGCCAATTTGGGCACTCATTCATCAGGACACCTAGAATAATCCAGGACAATCTTACCTCAAAATCCCTAATCACACCTGTGAATGCCTTTATTCTTTTGTTTTTGAAAACTACACACATGCTCACTGAAGGGTCTTTTTGTGTTGTTATTTTCTTTGGTGTGTACATGTGTGCCACAGAGCTTTCGTGGAGGTCAGAGGACAGCTTCGTGAAGTCAGTTTTCTCCTTTCACCCTTACATGGGCTGCAGGGATTGAACTCTGATTTCAAAACTTGTGCCACAAGTGCTTTTACCCATGGATTCATCTCACTGGCCTCCCTTTTTCCATGTGAGGGCACATAGTATCAGGTTGGGTACTAGAATGTCAATAGTCAGCACTTAGTAGGCAGAGGCAGGCATATGTCTATGAGTTCAAGGCCAGCCTAGTCTATGTAGTGCAGTGGTTCTTAACCTGTGGGTCATGACCCATTTGGGGGGGATCAAACAATCCTTTCCAAGGGGCTGTCTAAGACCATTGGAAAACACAGGTATTTACATTACAATTCATAACAGTAGCAAAATTACAGTCATGAAGTAGCAACGAAAATAATTTCACAGTTGGGGTCACCACAACATGAGGAACTGTATTAAAGGGTCGAAGCATTAGAAAGATTGAGAACCACTGATGTAGTGAGTTTCAGGCTAGCCAGAGCTACACATGAGACCCGGTCTCAAAAAGAAAAATATCAACAGTCTGTGAAGAAGTCTGTCAACCATAGATGCAGACATCAAATAAAAACTGAATTAGAAAAAAAACAAACTGAGTTAGTTCTATGGAGAAGGTCCGAGGTGTGAGCGGTGGCACCGGCCTATTGTGCAAACCTGCCCCACTCACAGAGACCGAAGTCTAGGACTGAGATGCTCAAGAGAGGCTTGAACTGTAGCTCTCTGCCTCTGTGTCTGCTTCCGGGTGCCTGAGAACAAGGGGTCACTCTACAGATAGAGTGTATCTCAGTCAACGTCACTGGAATCACTCCACGTACCAGCAGGATACACATTCCACATAGACACTGCCCAACCTGTTTGTGGCTCTGGCTCCTCTGTCCCTTGTTGGAGAGAGGAAACAGAGTGTGCTGTATGAGAGAGGTGGTGAGATATGGGGGTGTTCATATGATGGTCTAAAACCAAGGAGAGCATGTGGGCTACAAGTGTCACATGGTAGTCATCAGACTGTAGGCATTAATTAGAACCACAGACATGGGCATTCCCTCTGTGGAGGCAAGAAGGCTAGAGAGAGGGTCCTGGGTATGATGCTTCATGGTCAGATTAGAATAACCCAGGAGACACACATCTTTGTATACCTGTGATGGTCTTTCCAGGGATGTACACGAGGAGAGAAGACGAGCCTGAATATGAGTAGCACCGTGCCGTGGGTTGGGAGTCTGAACTGAATATTTTCTTTTCATGAGAAAGCCAATTGAGCACCAACATTCATCTCTGCTTCCTGATGGCAGATGCAATGTGACCAGGCACCTCATATTCCCACCACCATATGGTTCCTGCCATGATGGATGCAGCCCTTAGATCATGAACTAGAAAAACAAAAACAAAAACAAAACCCTGCTTCCTTCATTAGGTTGCTTGTCGGGCATTTTTGTCATGGCTGGGAGGGAACTAGCTCACGCCCTGGATTTCCCCAGATACATGTAGAACCAGCTCACAACGGCTCATAGGAGTTGGTTTGAGACATCTCAACTCAGCTCCGTGTTCAAGGATAGCCTGATGTCAGTCACAGTGGGGACATGGACACCACAGAGACTGGCAGATGATACTAAGAGAGAAGGATTGTTAAACATTTCCCAGCATGCCACTGGCTACTCTAAGATCCGGAGAGAGGAAAGGGAAGAGTCACAGAGTGGAACAGTCAGAGGAGGCGATCAGAGGACTGTGGTGGTATTGTGTTCCCCAATATATTGTGCACGCTAATAAACTTATCTGGGGTTAGAGAACAGAACAGCCACTAGATATAGAGGCCAGAAAATGGTGGCACACACGCCTTTCATCCTAGCATTCCAAAGGCAGAGATCCATCTGGATCTCTGTGAGTTCAAAGCCACACTGGAAACAGCTAGGCGTGGTGACACACGCCTTTAATCCCAGGAAGTGATGGCAGGAAGCAGAAAGGTATATAAGGTGTAAGGACCAGGAACTAGAGCCTGGTTAAGCTTTTAGGCTTTTAGCAGCAGTTCAGCTGAGATCCATTCCGGATGAGAAGTTGGCGAGGTGAGGTTAGCTGTGGCCTGTTCTGTCTCTCTGATCTTCCAGTGTTCACCCCAATACCTGGCCCCAGGTTTGTTTTTATTAATAAGACCTTTTAAGATTCATGTTGCAGAGGACAGTGGCGAGAGGACCCGGAAAAGAAGTGTCCCATGATGCAGGAGGCCTGGGGAGATGGAGTCTGGAGGGGCCAGGGCATGGGCATGCGGGGGTGGGGGGTGGGGGTGGGGAGTGGAGGGGTGGGGGGGTGGGGAGTGGGGGTGGGGGGTGGGGGGTGTTAATAACAAACTGGACCTCAGAGGAAACAGATGTGAGGATTCAAGTGGGTCGGGGCGGCTGGAGCAGAGGACCTGCAGCTAATCCTTCTGCTTAGAGGAGCAGCGGCTGTATCCTGCCCTTCTGTTTTGCAGGCTGTCTCTCCATCCAAGGCCCAGCATTGGTGAGAGGCCCAGAGAAGGGGTCGGTGACTGTGCTGTGTCGCTATAGCTCGAGATGGCAGGGCAACAACAAGTGGTGGTGTCGCGGAGCAAACTGGAACACTTGCAGGGTCCTCATTCGAACCAAGGGGTCGGAGAAAGAAAGGAAGATCGGCCGCTTGTCCATCAGGGACAACTGGAGGGACAACTCGCTCCTGGTTACCATGGAGATGCTCAAGCAAAACGACACCGACACTTACTGGTGTGGTATTGAACGATTTGGAACTGACCGCGGGACCAGAGTTAAACTGACCGTTTACTCAGGTAAGCACTTTCTTGTGGGTACCACAAGGCTCTGGTGCTTGGGGCTACAAAGACTAGGAAGACAGGACTGAGAGCCAAGAAGACAGACAGACAGACAGATGGAACAGGGCGGTGACAGAAGTAAGGGAGAACAGCAGCCCAACACTTTTAACGATGCCAGCCCCTGAGGTCTCTCCAAGGAACCCAGCTGATATGTGTCCTGACTGGCAGATGTGGGTGTGGGGCTGGGGCTTGGGCATCTCCCTCTGTGACCCATGGCCCAGTTCTGCTGTCCTGTTGTCCTGGAGGCACACAGCCCTGGAAACTCACATTCTTCCACTGGAGTCTTGATCGGTCTCGGATGCCTAAGAAGTCCTCAGCACAGCAGGCTGAGAGGTTTCTAGTTTTCCAGAACTTGTACCCTTCACCTGTCATTACAGGAGACAGTGGGACTAAGGCATCCGTGGGGAAGAGCCCCGGGTTGAAGCCCGGGCCTAGCCAAACCACAGTGACTCTGGCCACGCTGGAGGGCCTGAACTTTCTGGGTGACCACTTCTGCTTTTTCTGACTGCAGAAGAATAAGTATGGGGTAAGGAAGACCCAGGAGGCTTGCAAGTGATTAATGGATGCTAGAGAACCAGAAGCTTCAGCTACTAAATCAGAATCAAAGACATCCCTGATTCTCCTGGCTTGTCCCTGCCTCAGCCTCAATGAGGGACTCCAGGATCTTCTGTTGGTGCCTGAAAATCAGCCCCCACCCCCACTTCCACCCAACTAGTCATGCTCAGATCTTCCTCAGCCCAGCAACCATGCGGGCTCCTGAGAGGGCAGCGGGCAAACAATGCTGGCACTGGAACTAGCCCATGGGATGGCAGGGCTGAAACCAGTGAGAGAGATGTGGATGTTGCCCCCTAGGGGAAGTGAGGTACAGAAAGGGCCACCCCAAAAAGATTTCCTCAGGTTTACCACCCAGGGGAAGCTGAGATGTGTGGGGACAGAAAGGGGATTGAATAAGACATGTAGGCAAAAGACAGAGTAGCCAAAGAATGTGCCCCATGCTGAGCTTTAAGTGTCCAAGGGGGTTGGGGACACCAGCCTATAGGTTGATTGTGACCTCTTGGAGGGCTGCAGGGACTGGACCTCCCCAGAGTTCTGCTCAGCTTCCAAGCATGATTGAAACCCGGAACCTCAAGAGCTAACCCGAAGGACAGCTGTGAGCCAGGGATGCCTCATGCCCAGCTGGACTCAGGAAGCCATGACCCAGCTGCCCACTGCAAGACACCGCATAGTTTCCCTCTAACATTTCCTTCCTCATAGTCATTCATGATTGAACTGGCATGTGCCTTCTTGCTCAGCAACCTTCAGGAGTCCCTCTGCTACTCACCACTCAGCCACTAGAAACTTGCGGCTAGATCATCTGAGATCACCTGTCCTTGAGCCCTTCCTCAGATACTATTTGAATGGAAAGGAACAAAGATTCTTGCCCACTGCCACAACAAATGGAAAGAGACTATGGTGTGTCTCCTCCTCCAGAATAAACTAGTCTTTCTCCTCCTTCATTTCTAGATCTCCCTGTCATATCTTCTATTAACAAAAATGATGGAGGAAATGATTGTATGGGGAATCAGATGGTTTAAAAGAAGCCAAAGGACTGTATCAAAGAGATGAGGCTTCCTAATCCAGGGGAAGAAAGGTCTCCTGATGTGCTGGACAGTTTTATGTCAACTTGGCACAAGCTAGAGTCACTGGAGAAGATGGAGCCTCAGTTGAGAAAATGCCTCCATAAGATTGGGCTGTTGGCAAGCCTGTAAAGCATTTTCTTAATTAGTGATTGATGGGGGAGGATTCAGCCCACCACCCTTGGGCTGGTGGTCTTGGGTTCTATAAGAAAGCAGGATGAGGGGCTGGAGAGATAGCTCAGCAGTTTAGAGCACTGTCTGCTCTGCCAGAGGACCCTGGTTCAATTCCCAGCACCCACCTGGCAGCTTACAGCTGTCTATAACTCTAGTTCCAGGGGATCAGACATCCTCACACAGACATGCGTGTACATAAAATTTTTTTAAAAAAAGAAAAGAAAGAATAAAGAAAAATTATTTAAGAAAGAAAGGAAGGAAGGAAGGAAGGATGAAAGAAAGAAAACAGGCTGAACAAGCCATGGTTATCAAACCAGTACCCCTCCATGCTCTCTGCATCAGCTCCTGCCTCCAGGTTCCTACCCTGCTTGAGTTCCTGTCCTGGTTTCCTTCAGTGATGGACTGGGATGTGGAAGTATACACCAAATAAATCCTTTCCTCCCCAAGTTGTTTTGGTCATGATGTTTCATCACAGCAATAGTAGCCCTAACTAAGACACCCAGTGAGGGCTGGTTGGATGGGGTGCCATTGTGAGCCATGCATGAGCCACCCCCAATCTGTTCCATAACCTATGGCCATCTTTGCTTATGTCTAGTGGGAAAAGATACCATGTCTTCTTCTAAGCTACTTTCTGCTATGCCCACTGTGGACAGCAATGCATACATGATGTCTTCTGACTTGCACAAGAGGTGAGTCCTGAGGTTTTTTCTCCTTCCTCTACATGGATTCCTCCTACAGGAATGCCAAGCCCATGCATGCTCTATCACCAGATGCCAGTGATTGTCATAGTCAAGATTCAAGGTCCCAAGGCCATCTTTGTCCCTGATACTTCCCACCCACCATGGTCCCATTCCAGCCCCACCAGAACACTGCTCTGTAGAACTGTCTGTCCAGCCCTGGTGGCATCATGGCAGCCAAAGGGAGAGATGGTCCCATAAGGTCCCAGTCTTATTTCGGGAGCAGGGCAGGGAGAGAGATTTGCCAACCTGGAGCCAGTGTTGAGGGCAAAGTAAGCAAAGACAACCCAGATACAGAAAGCTCCAGGTTTCTGCCGAGATACATGGAACTATGGAGAAGAACCCTAGAAGAAAGGACGAGGGACAGGCCACACCAAGACCACCTGGAGTCACTGAGGGACCCTCATGGTTGGGTGGGCCTTGGAGAAGGTCTCTGGGGGATTTTTCAAGTAGGATGTGGGCCTTCAGTTTCAGGCTGTGATGAGCCAGCTGTTGACTTCCCAGTGTTGGGGGATGGGGCATAATGGGGCTCAAAGGCATGGGACCCTGATGGCTGTGTCTTTCTCATAGGACCCACTACATACTCCTGGTGTTTGTGAAGGTGCCTATCTTGCTCATCTTGGCTGGTGTTGTCCTCTGGCTGAGGGGGTCAACTCAGAAGGTCCCTGAGGAACACTGGAGAGACACTCTCTGTAGCAGTTTGGACTCTGAACCTCTGGCCAAAGACATTGATCCTTAGACTGATGTTTAAGCAGATCCTTCCCATTCTGGACTCTCATTCCAGAGACCACGGCCATGGAAGAAATGTCTTTAAGTCCTCAGTGGGTAGTGGCTTGGCCAGGCATGATTTCCACTCTGCACACCATGGGGCTACCGCTCAGGCCCCGCCTTCCCCTGAGGTATCATCACACCTGCAGTACCAGTCTCTCGCTCCTCCTTTACATCCTCATCTGCCCTATCCCATCTACCCACCACGGTCAGCCCAGAGTAAGAACTGCTGGAATGGAGCCCAAGCTGCAGAAAGACAGCTGTGTGTCCCCTGATGAAAAAACTTGTACAGAACCTGACACGAAAGCACAGAGAAGCAAAAGGGACCCAGTGGTGTGGCTAGAACGTCTGTGCTGTGACTCTGTCATAGAAAGGTCAGTGAGAGTGCAGCAGGCGCCCATCCTCTGTCCTGCACACTGAGCCCACCCCGAGCATGCACTTCTGAGGAAAAGTGAGGCGTGCAGCCTGCCTGGCAGGCCCGGAGTCTGGAGTGTGGAGAACTCAGATATCCATGACTTAGCCACAGGAGCCGGGGTGGCATTTCCCAGCAGGTGCGTTTTGCTGCAGGGCCAGGAGCAGAAGGCCGCACACTCTTGAATAGAGCTTCAGACTCCACAGACTCATGACATGCTGGTTTTAACCAAAGGTTAGCCAGGGGAGAGCAGCAGAGAGAGCGCAGCATGTGTCTCCCGCCCTGGGTCTTCCACTGCAGAGGAAGTCAGGTCAGGGCTAGGGGGGCTCGTCAGAGTAACTGCCAGCAGCACCAGCCAGGAAGGCGGTGAGAATGCTCCCTTATCAGAGAGTTCTTCTGCTTTTAACTGTGGTTGGGGAAAAACAACAAAAAGAAGCCTAACATGCCTTTTCAGGAAGTTTCTAGTGCACAGCACAGAGCTAATATGCACATTGCAAAGGCAACAGATCTCTGGAACATTCTCATCTTGCAAGACTCAGCCTCTAAGCCCGCTGGGCAAAACCCGCACCCCACCAGGCCCTGGCCACCACCATTTCACTCCCCCCTCCTGCCTCGATGAGTTTTGCTAATGCACTTGAGTGGAATCATGAGGCGTTTGTTATTCTGGGATTGCTTTATTTTAGTTAGTATCATGTCCTGAAGGATCATCCATCTTCTAGCCGATGACAGAATTCCTTTAGGTTAAATGCTGGATAATATTCCACTGTGTGGATGTACCACCCATTTACTAATGGGTCTTTTGACTGTTTCTACCTTTGTGGACAATGAGCATGGGTGTGTCGGTATCACGTTGAGATGCTGTCTTCAATTCTCTTGGATATGGTCATGATGGTTAATCCTGATTGTCGATTTGGCTGGGTTTAGAATCACCTTCGAGACACTCCTCTAACCCTCTCTATGAAGGTGCTTCCCAAGAGGTTTAACTGAGGAGCGGATGAGCCACTCTGAACATGGGTACTCACCATCCCGTAGCCTGGGATCTCAGACCGAACAAAAAGGAGGACCAGGAAAAGGGAACTGAGCACCAGCTGGCTCATCTCTCTCCTTCCTGAGGATGAAGTGTGGCTGGGCAGCTCGTGATCCGGCCGCTGCAGCTAGATCTGCTGCTGCCACCATGCCCTCCTCAACGTGATGGACTGTCGCCCTTAAAACTGTGAGCCAAACTAGACCCTCCCGTCCTCGAGTGTTTTGTCACAGCAGTGAGACAAGTACCTAGCGTGTATATCCAAGAGCACTATTGCTGGGTCCAGATGCAGTCTCTTCAAATATGCTATTTTCAAGCACTCTCTCCCATCCTATGACTAGTCTTACACTCTATTGAGAGTAATGCTCTTTTTGTCAAATACGGAGATAATGGATAATTTATGGCAGGGGAAAAACATAACTTAAAACAAGCTGGCTCCAAGAAGTAGGTAGAGAATTTCACTTTTTATAAGAATATTATAGTGGCCAGCAGTGGTGGTACACACCTTTAATCCCAGCACTCTGGGAGGCAGAGGCAGGCTCTGTGAGTTCAAGACCGTCCTGGTCTACAGTGAGTTCCGGAGCAGTCAGGGCTACACAGAGAAACTCTGTCTTGAAAAGACCAGGAAAAAAAAGAAAAGAAAAGAAAAAAGAAGAATATTAGACCATATACACATGCATATAAAATAGACTGTCACATACCGAACTATCAACATTATTTTTGGTAAGTGAATAAGTAATCTTCCCTTTACTTTTATGGATTTGTTTGTTTATGCTAAAGTCTCACATATTCCAGGCTGATTACTATGTAGCTGAGGATGACCTTGAACTCATGCAGGATCTTCCTGCCTCCATCTCAAAACTGCTGGAATTACAGGTGTGTACCCTCACATGCAGTTTTATATGGTGCTGGGGATCCAACCCAGGCAGGCACTCTACCAACTAAGCTACATTCCAACCTGTTTTCCAACGAGATTTTAAAATCTTTTCTTTTTGACAATTCCATGTATGTATACAATGTGTTGTCAGGCCCATCCCCACCACCCTCTCTCATCTTCATCTCAATCTTGCTAACCCCCCTCTTCTCAACTAGTCTCCCTACTTTCGTGTCACAGCCGCTGTGTGTTCATAATTGCAACAGCAACACCGTGTCCAGAGGATAGCATGTCACAGTCCTTCTCCCATCCTTCAACTCTTACATTCTTTCCAACCATTGTTGTGGAATACTACTTTAACTGTGTAAAGACGTGTTTCATTTGTTTATGTTGCAGAACATTGCTTTAACTGTATAAAGGTGTGTTATATTTGTTTCTGCTGCCTTTGTTAATGATGTAAAGATGTGTTATATTTGTTTCTGCTGCCTTTGTTAATGATGTAAAGATGTGTTACATTTGTTCAACTTTGCCTGCCTAAGGCACCTGATTGCTTTAATAAAAAACTGAATGGCCACTATCTAGGCAGTAGAGGGATAGGCAGGGCTGGTGGGTAGAGAGAATAAGTAGGAGGAGGAATCCAGGCTAGAGAGCGAAGAGAATGAGGGAGAAAGAAAAGGAGATGCCCAGGGCCAACCAGCCAGGCACAGAGGAAGCAGGAAAGTAGGACATACAGAATGAAAGAAAGGAAAAAACAAACAAACAAAAACTCAAGGCAAAATGTAGATAAAGAGAAAAGAAACAGGTTAAAATGAGTTATAAGAGCTAGTGGGACAAGACTAAATTAAGGCCAAGCATTCATAACTAATAATAGTAAGTCTCCATGCCATGATCTGGGGCTGGCAATCTGAGCAAGCCTGCTACAAACCTTTCTTCTTCAGTGTTCCCTGGACCTTGGAGGGGGTGATACAGATGTCGTGTTTAAGGATGAACACCCACAGTCACTTATTCTCAGCACTTTGACCAGTTATGAGTTTCTTCTCTGACCAAGGCCAAGAGCAGCACTGGTCTACGGACATAAACGCAAATGTTTAGAAAGCAGTTTGACTGTGTGTCCTTTGCAAACTATCAGAGTGGTTTTGATCAAGTTTACAGTTTACAAGTTACAAGTTTACTAGGCTTTCACTCCCTCCCATGGAGTGGCTTCAAATTCAAGCAGAAAGTGGTTGTTTACCCCCAAAACAGCAATGCCACCATTGCACCAGTGAGTCTATCTTGCCTGGAAGGTTGCTTTTGTAATATTTAGGGTCCATGTTTGGGTAAGATCACTGGCCTTACCACTTGGTAAGGCTCCCCCAAAGTGCCTACATAGCACTTTCCTGCTCTACTAGCTTCCCAGGAGAAGCTTCCAGCTCAATTCCAGCCCAATTCCTCTGTGTCCTGTAACCACATTGTAAGATGTCTCTGGCAATAAAGTGAACTATGTGCATTTTAATATTCATTTGTTAGTATTTTGTGTGTTTGAGTGTTTTGCCTGCATGTATGTACATGTGCCACATGCATGCCTAGTGCCACAGAAGCAAAAGGTGGGTACCATATCCCCTAGAACTGGAATTACAGATGGTTATGAGCTGCCTTATGGGTGCTGGGAACTGAACCCAAGTCCTCTGCAAGAGGAGCCAGTGGTCTTAACCACTGAGCCATCTTGCCAGCCCCCAATTACATTTTTAAATATTCCCATTTTGCTCATGTTTCTACTTTGCTCATAGGTAGGCAATTTTGAATCTACCACAATGGGGTCTTACATTTAGCTCCCCTCCTTGAAAAGTTCCAGCCTTCTGTTTCTCCCCATTCCATAGGTCAGCTCCCAGCCCTTGCCTCCTTGTTCAGGCATCTGTCCCAGGGCATCCACCACTTCCTCTGTGCTCTCACTGTTAGCTCCCCAGGACTTTAAGCTGGTTATTTGGCCTGTGTGGGTGGACTGATGCAATTTCCTTCCTGTTTTCTGCCTGTCCCCTCATCGTTATCTTTATCCTAATACTGGTTCCTCCTGGTTCCCAGGAAGCACACTGCATACAGTCATCACACTCAGCTCCAACGACTTCCAAGGAAGAAATGTATCATCTCTTCTAGAACATTCCAAGAGCCCCTCCTTCCACACCTCCCTTGAAATGTCATTGTCTGGTTCAGATTCATGGGATCACCCTTAAATCAATCAATGCTAAGATGATTGGGAACACCTTGCAACTGGGGTATAATCCTCTGCCAATTCACACTTAGACAAAACATCACTGTCTTGGTGTGGCAGCTGGGCAGGAGGCTGCTATACAAGTTTTGCTGAAACCCAGCTCTGTTCTTGGACTTATTCACATGCTGCCCAGGTCCTGCCCCTTAGTCTGTGTGAACACAACAGTCCCTTGCTCTCTCATCCTGTCTCAACAGGGACACATCACGAGAGAACAGAATACACACTAAAGCATCCCCTTTCCTGCATACACCTGATAGTAAAGTTGCAGATGACATTTTCTGACTGTGAGTTCTCTGTAGGATGCAGCCTGGGAAATTTGACCTTTCCTTGGCCTCTCAGCTCAGGTTCCTCCAGGACAAGGTAATGCTCCTCTTTGCAACAAAATATTCTGTGAGGACACCAGCTCCTTACAGCTGAAAGCTAGGTGACCATCACTCTCTAGATGTTTGTGACAAACCCAATAGCCATATTCCTGTCAATCAATCAATCAATCAATCAACCAAACAATCAATATTGAGGCTTTATTTAGCAGCCAAATTTTCCCTTAAATGTATTTGTCAGGGAACAATTTTCTCTGCAGTGTTAACGAGGGTCGCCTCTCTGATTCTGGGGAGGATATGTCTTAATTTCAGGGTATCCTCAGATGGCATCAGGCAAAGGAAGATGGGGCACTGCTGGCACAGGTTTGGGAGAAGGAAGTGGCAGAAGTCCTACCAGTCACAGCTCAAAGCCCCTGACAAGAGGTCCCTGCTTATGGCTATGGCACCCAGTGTGACCCTTGGATGAAGCTGTCTGGCTGAGCCTCCATCCTGGGTTAACATAACTACTCTTATCCATCAGTCATAGCCATGTATCTGGGTGACTGGAGATGCAACAAGATGTCACCTGTCATCAACCCTCTCATTTGCACAGGAGAGGGGATGCTCTGATGTGTCTCCCAATGACTCATTGGTGATGCCCCTGCTGTGAGCCACTGGCATGCCACTGTCTGCTTCCCACAGCAACTAACCCTGGAAAACTCCCAACGCATAGCCTTGCTAGTATAACAGAAAATCAACACTGTCCTCCATCAGACACACAGAGGTGCCAGAGCTCCACCACCCACCCCAGGTCACCCAAGATCAGTGAATACCATTTCAATTGCTCCCACAGAGCAACTATGGGGGGAAAAAGACCCAATTCAAAGCGTTCCCTACACACCTAAAAGACATACAGAACCTTCACCTTGAAGACTTGGTGGGAGAACACTTTCCTGACCACAAAGAGAGGATGGGCTCACCTGAGACAGTATGAAGCCGTAACCTGGAACAGAGTGACGGGTACAATATGGAGGACAGCATGCTTGGTGGAGCATGCCATATGCATTCTGCTTATCGCAGAACCAAGATGTATTCCTATCCAGCACTTCCTTCCTGCTTCTAGAACATTCTCCTGTCTTCACCTCCCATCTCACAGTAGCTGTGCTAGGATTACAGATGTGCACCACTGCATCCAGCTTTTTCACATGGTTTCTGGGGATTCAACTCAAAACAGTGGCCCCTGAGCCATCTCGCTTGCTCCAGACTTTTCATTGCACATTTCTCCAAAGGCACGTGAGTGTGAGCTCTCTGCATGGCAACCACCACCACAAGTTTGTTGTCGGAGACGAGCCGTGGGAGGAAGAAGAGGAAGCTGTGGGGCAGGAAGCTTGCTTACCTTCTTTACTTCCCCATCCCTGGGGTCATGGCCGCATCTGGAGTCTCACAGACAGTTAACAGATAGTGCTAAATAAGGGAAGGAGGGAATGCTGGGAAATGGAGGCGTGGATATGAGAATGGGAGCCCGAGAAGAGGGCATGTTAACTAAGAGGTGTGCTGTTTGTTTGTTTGTTGAAACAGCACCTCACTCTTTAGGCCTGGCTGGCCTCAAACTTGCAGCAATCCTCCTACCTCAATTTCCAAAGTGTTGAGGTCCCAGGGGTGAGTCATTGTAGCTGGCTATAATTCAGTCAGCAACATAGAGACAGCTTCAAAAGACAGAGGCACAGTGTTTTAAGTCTCAAGGAGCAGGGGATGGTCCAGCTTTTCTTTATTTTCAAGCATCGAAGCTTTTTTTTACTTTTACTTTATGTGTATGACTGTTTGCCTGCATGTATAATATACCACATGAGTGTAATGTCCTCAAAGGCTGAAGAGGGTGTCAGGTCCCCTGGAACTGGAGTTACAAATGGTTGTGAGCCACCATATGGGTGCTGGGAATCAAACCCAGAGCCTTGGGAAGAGTGGGCAATGTTCTTAGCTGCTGAACCATGTTTCTAGGCCCTTTTTGGATTTTTTTTTTCTACAATGAATATTCCTCTATAGATTTGAACATTAAAAATAAATTCCCAGTATCTTCAGAATGGCTTACAAATAAAACTCTAAGCAGATTCACGCCACCCCAGCTGACCTGAGAGCTGGTCTTCACTCTCTTCTAATTTCTCAGCACCTCCACTTCCTGTGTTCTGAGAGTAGCTAGCCCACACCCCCTCCTCCATGAATACACAGACTTCAATTCTTTTCTTAGGTCGCTGGGCTCAGGTCCACTTTTATAAGACTGCTCACCACACAGGAGTCGCTTTCAGGAAGCCACCGTGACACCTCCACCTCAGCAGGAGACCTGTCCCTCTGTTCACTGGCTCCTCAGCTCATTATGCAGTCAAGAGTAAGTTTGAACTCCTGATCCCAAGTGCTGGGATTACAGGCACGGGCCACCACCGCACCTGGGTGTCCTTATCTTTGAAATTTGTTATGTCCTCCTATAGTTTTGACATTCATGTATAAGCTGGTCTCCAGGCTCCTCTGAGACTGAGTCACTACTTAAAGCTACATGTGTATTTACTAATAGGAAGAAGGAAGGGCTGGGTGGAAGGGAAGAGGGAGGGAAGTCACTCATACACAGAGGATGTTTTTGGTCCATGAGCCCTCTTGATGGCTCCACTGAACTGTGTCCAGAGTCTGCCACTCCCACCTAGCACTTTCCTTCCAGACAGAGGAGAACAGGTTTGGCAGTTGTGTGCTTCAGAAGCATGTTGTGGGCTCTGCTGAGCTGAGTGGTCCAGATCTGCAGGGTCTGATTCAGAGGAAGCTGGGAAGAGCCTCGGACAGGAAGCAAGGGAACTGCACATGAGTGAGTCCAGGTCTGGAAGAGAGTCTGAGAAGAACCAACTTGGGGACACTGGGCATTGTGTGTGACAACAAAGCAGGACACTGGGCATTGTGTGTGATGACAATGCGGGGACACTGGACATGGTGTTCCAGGCCTGACACTCAGATGGCCTTGAATGACAGAGTTCCTCCTTTGTGTGTAGGAAGCTATGGCTTCTATTCCAGCACCACATAAAGCTGGGTGTGATGGCACACACCTGTATCACACTTGGAAGGTGAGAGCAGGAAGATCAGAAGTTCAAGGCCACCCTGTGGTGGTATTTTACTTGTACTGAAATGTGATTTTAATTGTATGTTAATAAATGAAGTTGCCTGGGGGTCAGAGCTATTAGAGTCATAACAAGTGTGTGTCGGCAGTGGTGCACGCCTTTAAGGACCTGGAGGGCGGTACATACAGGCAGTGACGAGGCAGTCACATGTTTGGGTTTACAACCAATGAGAAGGCAGAACAGCTAGACTATATAAAGACATATACACAGGAAGTAGGTCTCTTTCAGAGAGCTCTCTTGGCTGAAGAGGATCGCTGAATCAGGAAGGGTGAGGCTCTTAGCTCTGACCTCTTGGCTTTCTTCTCTGAATCGGCTCTGTGTTTCTTATTTAATAAGACGGTTGGTTACATCTACACCACCCTTTGTTACCTGGCAAGTTTGAGGCCAGAACATGAGATCCTGGATCAAAAAATTGAAACAAACCAGGTGGTGGTGGCGGCGGCGGCGCACGCCTTTAATCCCAGCACTCCAGAGGCAGAGCAGGCGGATCTCTGTGAGCTCAGCCTGGTCTAGAGTTCCAGGACAGTCAGGGCAACACAGGGAAATTCTATCTCAAAAAACAAACAAAAAATTCAAAATAAAAGATTTGTGTGTCTCCTTGCCTCGCTGTCTATCAGTCTGTCCCCACATTTTCTATGCCTACTGCAGGGGGTGGGCAGGCTGCAATCAATGGAAAACTTAGAGAATCAGGACTGCGTGATTGGGCATGACAAAGGAAACTCATGATAGGGAAGTTTTGGGTTCTCTTTCTTCTTTTTTTTTTTTTTTTTTTTTTTTTTTTTTTTTTTTTTTTTGGTTTTTCGAGACAGGGTTTCTCTGTGTAGCTTTGCGCCTTTCCTGGTACTCGCTTTGGAGACCAGGCTGGCCTCGAACTCACAGAGATCCGCCTGCCTCTGCCTCCCGAGTGCTGGGATTAAAGGCGTGCGCCACCACCGCCCGGCCTCTCTTTCTACATCAAGGGAAAGACAGGGAGTGGAGTGCTCAGCAAGGGTTTTCTGTCCTTCCCTTAACTCAAGCTCTTCCCTTTCTCAGCTGTAGGACCCAGAAAATACGAAATTCACAGTCTTGGCTGGCCAGCTAGAGCAAGACACATGTAGTTCTAGCCACAACCACAGGATGGAGACATATGACTGTCTGATTCCTATGTTTGGTCAAAGGTGGAATCAGCTTACAAACCAATGCTGGAGGTGGTTCACTGAATTACTGAAGTGCAAAGTCAAAAAACAAAGAAATATGTTCCTTAAGCCTTCCCTCCCTCCCTCCCTCCCTCCCTCCCTCCCTCCCTTCTTTCTTTCTCTTGGACAAGGTCTATCTATATCAGTGGTTCTCAACCTATGAATTTATGACTTCTTTGGTAAACCTCAATCTCCAAAAATATTTACATTTCAATTTATAACAGTAGCAAACTTATAGTCATGAAGTAGCAACAAAAAAAAATTATGGTTGGGGGTCACCACAACATGAGGAACTGTATTAAAGGGTCACAGCATTATGAAGGTTGAAAATCATTGGTCTATATAGTTTAGGCTGACCTTGAACTTGCCATCTTGCCTTAACGTCATGGTTTAACACTTTGGATCCGTCATCCTTCTCTCTCCTTTGGACAGATGGATGAAGACTAACTTAGAATACCTTCCACCAGGCTGAGAAGTTAGCTCAATTGGTAAAGGGCTTGGCTTAAATGCATGAAGACCCAAGTTCCATTCCTAGAACTCACATTTAAAAAACAACTGGGCATTTTAGCACCCATTTGTAGTCCCAGTGTTGGGGAGGTGGACACAGATGGGTCCTGGGGCTTGCTGGACAGGCCAGCCTCACCTACTCAAGAAGCAGGTGGATGGTACCTGAGGAATCATGCCTGAAGATGGCCTCTGGCCTCCACACACACATGCACACATGTGTGTGTTCCCATGTGTGTAAACATGCACATAAATAAGTAAGTAAAGTTATCTCCAACACTTGAGAGGCAGAGACAGGCAGATCTCTGAGTTTGGGGCCAGCCTGGCCTACATAGAGAGTTCCAGGTCAGCCAAGGTTACATGGTGAAACCCTGTCTCTCATAGAAAAGAAAAGGAAAAAGAAAGAAAGAAAACCACAAAAGGTAGGGTTTGTTCCTGTTAAGTGCTAAGACTCAAGAGCTCTGGAGTAACTTCTCGGGTTAGTATTCTTGGTTAAAACAAGGATTATGATCTTTTGTCACTGCTAAAGCTTTCCACAGTGTGACTAAAGCTCATCCCCAAAGGAGCAAGTGAAACAGATTTGATGGTACATCTTGGGCCAGGAAAGACGTCACACACCTATAATCCCAGCACCAGGGTGGCAGGAAGATCAAGCACTCAAGTCCAGCCTGGGCTATAGAGCATTTATATGTGTGTGTGTGTGTGTGTGTGTGTGTGTGTGTGTGTGTGTGTGTGCGCACACGTGCATGCACATATGTACTATATATATATATATAACACAATTGTATTTGTTTATTTTTTCTGTAATGTAACTTCCAGATGTGGAATATTCCTTTATACTGTGTGAATATATGTTGTAATGATTGGTTTAGTAAAGAAGCTGACTGGCCAATAGCTGAACAGGATAAGGTTAGGCAGGAAAGCCAAATTGAGAATGATGGGAGGAAGAAGGGTGAAGTCAGGAGTCACCAGCAGATGCAGAGAGAAGCAAGATGGCATGCCATACTGAGAAAAGGTACCAAGCTACATGGCAAAGTGTAGACAAGAAATATGAGCTAATTTAAATGTAAGAGTTAGCTAATAACAAGCCTGAGCTATTGGTCAAGCATTTATAATTAAGTTTCTGAATAGTTATTTGAGAGTGGACAGTCGGGACAGGAAAACTCCACCTACATCCAGACTTTGCTATCTTCAAACATATGAAAAGTTATAGAGGACCCCCCCCCCCCATTTTACAGTTGAGAAACTGAAGGCCAGGCACCTTGTGACTTGTTCCATTTCTGACCCAAGATGGCTCTTAAGAAGCCAAGAGAAAGGCTTTTCCTGAATTGTAAAGAAAAAGAGAAGAGGGCTGGAGAGATGGCTCAGCAGTTAAGAGCACTGGCTGCTCTTCCAGAGGTCCAAGATTTGACTCCTAACACACAAATGTCAGTTCACAACCATCTGCAACTCCAGTCCCAGAGGATCCTATGCTCTCTTCTGGCCTCCCTGGGCACCAGGCATGTGGTTCACAGACATACACGCAGGCAAAATACCCACGTAAATTAATTAATCTTTTTTCTTTTAAGCAAAGGCAGTATAAATGGCCTTGCAACTGTCCTTCCTGGAGTCTTACCCACCACTGAGCCTGGTCTGGAAATTCCTGAATTTAGCTAAGGATTTAAAGTAAGATGTAGCTATAAAGTAACTGTGGCTTACTTTAAATGTAGCTCAGTGGTGGAACGCTTACCTAGCATAGCCTGTGCAGTGGAATTTTATGGGATGGTGCTGACATACTTACATGAGAATGTAAAATGATCTCTGAGATTGTTGTGGCATGAAAACACTAAGGGACAGGGAGGGGAGCTGGAGATGGGGAGACTGGCATCCACATGGCTGGAGGAGCATGAACGTGTGGACCACCATCTATATGTATCCATGCTAAATGACCTGGTACAGTCACAAGCCACATAACCACATCTAGTCAATGACAGACCACATATGCAATGTCGGACCTAAAAGAATGTATTGAGATGAACAATTATCCCCCAGTGATGCCATAGTTGTCTAACATTGCTGCACACGTCATTACTTGTGGGTTTACAGTGTGCTATAAACGTACCTACAGCCCTTGGCCAGGATTAGAAGACCATAGCACATATGGGCTGGAGATGTGGCTCTGTGGCTAGAGTGTTTGCCTAGCATGCTCCAAGCCCTGGGTTTGGTCCCAATGCTGAAAAAAACCAATAAACCAACAAATCTGGTCATGGTGGGGGTGTCACTCGAATTTCTAAAGGTCTTATAATTAAAAAAAAAAACCCAATACCAGATATTGGGGTAAATGCTGAAAGATCAGACAGACAAAGGAACAAACTACTGCCACTTCTTACCTCTAGGACTCCTCAGCCTGAAAAGCGTTAGTTCCTGTCTCCTCACACCTTATATGCCTTTCTCGTTCACCATATCACTTCCTGTTTAGTGCTGGGATTAAAGGTGCGTGCCACCACTGCCTGGTTCTGTTTCTCTCCTAAACTGAGTCAATCTCATGTAGTCCAGAGCAGCCTTGAACTCACAGAGATCCAGATGGATCTCTGCCTCCTGAGTGCTAGGATTAAAGGTGTGTGCCACCACTGCCTGGCCTCTATGTTTAATCTAGTGGCTTGTTCTGTTCTCTGATCTTCAGGTAAATTTATTAGGGTACACAATATATCACCACATGGGGGTCATGTGGAGGCAAAGGATCAGAAGGTCAAGGTTATCCTTAGCTCCATAGCAAGTTTGAGACTAGCCTGTGCTATGTGAGATGCTGTCTTAAATATATACATATTTATGTATATGTGTTTATATATGTATATATAAATGTGCTTTACATTATTTTAAAGTGTACTGTCTACTTACTAAAAAAAAACTTCCTGCAAAATGGTTGTGCAGCAGACTTACACAGTTCTAATTTATCACATCTTTTTATTTGTGTGTGTGTGGACGGCATGAGGAGCACACGCATGCCACAGCACACATGTGGAGGTCAGAGGGTGACTCTGGAGTCAGTTCTCTCCTTCTGTCTTCACTTGGTTCCGGGGTCACATTCACACAGCAGGCCTCGCCCGCTGAGCCTCCTCGCCGGCCCCATCATGTTCTTTGAGTACATTACTCTTTCTTGTGTTTAATCTAAGCTCACATTGTCTTGTTCACAGTGGCTCTGGGAGCATTATTCTCTCTCTCTCTCTTTCTCTCTCTTTCTCTCTCTCTCTCTCTCTCTCTCTCTCTCTCTCTCTCTCTCTCTCTCTCCCTCTGTGTGTGTGTGTGTGTGTATGTGTGTGTGTGTGTGTGTGTGTGTGTGTGTGTGTGTGTGTAACAGGAAGTCTACTACATAGGTTTATATGCTATAATCATTCACACAACGATGAACCTGACCACAAGCTCATTTCTCAGAACATGTCCTCACTGTGGAGTAACATAGCACTGTAGCTTCCTGTGGTTTGAATGTCCTCTCTCAAACTCACATTGAAATTGGTTTTATTGTTTAGTTTGTTTCTGGAGACAAGGTCCCACTCTGTAGCCCAGCTGTCCCGCAACTCACTATGTAGCCCAGGATAACCCTGGACCCTCTGTGGTCCTTCTGCCTGGGATTACAGGTGTGAGCCACCACAGTTGGACTCAGGTTGAATTTAATTGCCCCCGTGATGGCATTGGGAGGTAGGACCTCACAGGGGTGATTAGAAGTGGATGTGGTGGCACACACCGGTCGTCCTGTGGTGAGACGGTGCAGCGTGGTGGGAGTGTATGACTGAACTGCACACCCGATGACCGTGAGAAGCAGAAAGAGCGAGAGGAAGGGGTTAGATCCCATCTCTTGAAGGTCTACCACCTTCCAACATTCTACAAGCTGACAGCCAAGCTGTCAGTGCGCAGGCCTTGAGGAGACATGGCTTCTCTCTGAGTGCTTGCCTCCTCATTGTTGAGCCGAGCTCTCCCTATGGTCATCTCTGTCCCCACTCTGTTCAGGGGCTGCACTGGCACCTCTGGCCACAGGGCCCTGCCTGTAAGTAGGCCCATTGACCGGCAACATATCTATCTACTCAAGCTCATTGCTTGTAGCTGCAGTCACAGTTCAGAGGTTAAGAGCACTGGCTGATCTTCCAGAGGTGCAGAGTTCAATTCCCAGCAACCATAGGGTGGCTCGGAACCATCTATACAGAGATCTGGTGCCCTCTTCTGGCATGGAAGTGTACGTGCATGCAGGCAGAACACTGTATGCATAATAAATAAATAAATCTTTAAAAACAAAACAAAAACTCTGGGTCAAAATTCCTAAACCGAGGTGTTGGCAGGCTGTGTTCCTCCTGCGGCCTCTAGGGGGAGTCCCCTCACTTACCTTTTCCGATTGCCAGAGGTCCCCTGAATTCTTCGGCCCATGGCCCCTACACCCATCTTCAAAGCCAGTGCAGCATCTTCGCAACTTTACATCTCCTATGTCCTCCTTCCTCCCTCTCTCTCTCTCTCTCTCTCTCTCTCTCTCTCTCTCTCTCTCTCTCTCTCTCTCTCTCTCTCTCTCTCTCTGCCAGCTTTGGTTAACAGTGCTAACTAACACTGACCCTTTTTTCACCCTCTTACATACAATTGAATATACCTTGACAATTAAGACTCATACACACATGTGCACACAGAGAGAGGGAAGGAGAGGGAGGGAGGGAAGGAGGGAGGGAGGGAGGGAGGGAGGGAGGAAAGGAGGGAGGGAAGAAGGGGGAGAGAGAGAGAGAGAGAGAGAGAGAGAGAGAGAGAGAGAGAGAGAGACTCACTTAAAAATCTATATTCCATCACCTATGTAAAGTACCTTTTAACTTGCTAAAATGTATTCACAGGTTCTGGGGATTGAGACAAGGACATCTTTGCAGCTCATCATTCTGTTGGCTGCAATTGGCAGGCAGCCTGGATGGATAGGGACACTCCAAATCTCCTCTGTCTTAGTTAGAGTTTCTATTGCTGTGATAAAACACCATGACCAAAAGCAACTTGGAGAGAAAAGGGTTTACTTCAACTTACAGTTCCACATCACAGACTGTCGCTGAGGAAAGTCGCAACAGGAACTCAAGAGCAGCAGTCAGATGCAGAAGCCGATGCAGAGGCCTTGGAGACATGCTGATTACTGACTTGCTCCTTGCTCAGCCTGCTTTCTCATAGAACCCAGGACCAGCAGCTAAGGGGTGGCACCACCCACAGTCAGACAAGCCCTCTCATATCAATCATCAATCAAGAAAATGTACAGAGGCTTGTCCACAGGCCAGTCGGGTGGGAGCATTTTCTCAACTGAAGTCCCCCTCTTCCCAACTGTCTCCAGCTTGTGTCAAGCTGACATAAAACTATCCAGCACACCCTCCTTGGTCTCCACTACCATGATATGAAGATATTGTGTTGAGCTAAACTGAGCAGGTGAGAAAAGAACTTATTGGGTACAGCAAGAATGCAATGTGGCACATATGTTCTATAGAACATGCAAGGTGCCACAGAGCAAGAGAGTAAGGGAAGGCAAGGATTAACAGGAAGGTGAGGGAGATTACAGAAGCTGTGTTGAAGCAATGGTCCTCCCCTGCAAAGATCAGTACTGAAGGCGGAGTTAGCGTGAGGCTGAGCAGTCAGCTTCTGGGCAGAGGCATGGAAGGGTGGCCTGGCTGCAAGGCTGTGGTTCTTTGTGCAAGGTCATCATGACTTTTGTGCAAGGCTGTGGTTTGGAGAGTCTTTGGTGACAGTTATTGTCATCAAATAAATACACACAATGATCTCCTTCATGGATGTCTTCCCTTGGATGAGTCCATCAGAACAGATACTGAATTTTAACCCTTGTTATGCAAGAGGACCAGGTGAGACCTTGAAGTATGATGGTCCTGGGCCTACGCCTGTAATGCCAGCTACTAAGGAAGCTGAGGCAGGAGGATAGCAAGTTCAAGTCCTGCCTGAGTTACAGAGTGAGTTCAAGGCCAACCTGGGCAACTTAGCAAGACCCAGTCTCTAAATAAAAGAGTGAAGAGAGGATTGGAGACATAGCTGAATGGCAGGGTGCCTGGTTAGCATTCTTGAGGCCTTGGGTTCAATCACCAGGACTGCTGAGAGAAGGGGATGGGGATTAGGACATAGATTACTGGATAAATGGGTCATCTCAAGAACAGGTATGTTGGGAGCCCGGTGTGGTGGCACACAGCTTTAATCCCACCACTTGGGAGGCAGAGGCAGATAGAGCTTTGAGTTTGAGACCAGCCTAGTCTACAGAGTGAGTTTCATGTTAGCCAGGGCTACCCAGAGAAACATGTCTCATAAAAAAAAAAAAGGATGGGTTGGAGAGATGGCTCAGTGGTTAAGAGCACTGGTTGTTCTTCCAGAAGTCCTGAGTTCAATTCCCAGCAACCACATGGTGGCTCACAACCATCTGTAATAAGAGCTGGTGCCCTTTTCTGTCATGAAGATGTACAGGAAGCCAGAACACTTACACACATAAATAAATAAATCTTTTTTAAAAAAAAAAAAAAAGAGTAGGTCTGATGGGCCAGTGAGACGGTTCAGTGGCTAAGGGCCCTTGCTGTCAAGCCTGACAGTGTGAATTCACTCCCTGAAACTCTCATGGTAGAAGGAGAGAACTGACTCCTACCAAACTGTCATTGGGTCTCCACATACACACCTTGACACATCTTGGTATGTGAGCACACACACACACACACACACACACACACACACACACACACACACGTACACACACACAGAGAAATAAACACATATAATTAATTTTAAAAGGCACGAGTCTGTTAAAAATGCTGCTCAGGGTCTGCTATGCATCCCTCTCCCTATCAGAAGCCCTATCCTGCCTGTAGACTCTGCAGAGCCTCCATCAGCAAGAAGGCTCTTACCCAGCGCAGCCTCCTAATTTGGCCCTCCCAGACTTCAAAACATTCAGCCAAGTAAACCTCTTTTTCCTATAAATTTTCCAGTCTCCAGTATTTTCCCTTGATCTTAGCCAAAGGTCAAGAAACAACAGAAAATAGACTAAGACAATGACCCCTGGACTCTGTTAGGGCTTGACATGAGTGACTCCATTTTGATCTGACACCTTCCTGTTACACACACACACACACACACACACACACACACACACACACACACACACACCCCTCACAAAGACAAACAGTATTCCTAAGAGATGTTGGGGAACACTGTCCTGGACATGACAGGGCCACCACCATCTTGAAGGCACAGCAGCTGTAACTGCCCACACTTAGGAGACTTTCAGACATCCCCATCAGTCCCTCACCTGAGATCCCAGATCCCTCCTGCTGCTCCCTTTCCTGCAGCTCGCACATAATTCTGTCCACCTGTACGTGAGGAGGTGCTGGAGTACACAGGAGACTGAAAGTTAGCTGAAGTTGGGGGGATTCCACATGTAGAGGTTTGGGGGAGACCTGTACCTATGCTGGAGTGGGACTTGCATTGACGCAGCTGTAACCTTTCACCCTTGAGCTGTAAGGAAACCTGGAAAGCTCATTGGTTTATCAAGCTGGACTGGGATGCAATTGTTTCTTTGGGTTGAGCCCCATCTTGGGTGACTAGATGTTTGTTCACATCCCCCAGGAAAAGCACATGACAGACGGCACTGCTGAAGTTCACGACTGGACCCGGATTTCCTGTTCTCCAGGGAGGGGGTGCTTTCCTGTGGGGATGTAGCATAAAAGCCATCCCATCTGACTCTCCTGGTTCACTCCAAGCCCAGGCTAAAGAAGACATGGAATCCATCAGCTTAGCTCTTGAACTACCAGGGCCATAGACCCTGACAGCCATTTTGTGTGTGTCCACATGTGTGCATGCTGGCACACATGTGATGGTCAGAGGACAATCTCAGGTGTGAGTCCTCAACTTCCACCCTGATTGAGATATGGTCTCTTTACAGTTCACACTGCAGCACACCAGACTTGCTGGCCTCCAAGCTTTGGAGACCGGTTTCCACCTCCAGTGTTGCCAAAGCAGGACTGGGATTACAGCCTCTCTTGGTACACATCCTACTTTTTACATTTTTTTTTTATAATTGAAATTATTTGGGGGAGGTGGGATGAGGGGCTCATGGGCCATGGTGTGGCGATCAGAGGACAGCTTTGTGGAGTAAGTCCTCCGCTTCCATCTTTACATGAGTTCCAGGGACCAAGCTCAGGTCCTCACACTTGTGTGGCAAGCACTTCTCCCCGAGCCTTCTAGCTGATCACACACTCAGCCTTTTATGTGGGTTCTGGGGGTCAAACTCAGGTCCTCACACTTGTGTGGCAAGCACTTCACCCCGAGCCTTCTAGCTGATCACACACTCAGCTTTTTATGTGGGTTCTGGGAGTCAAACTCCCACAGTCCTGACGGCCACTCTTCAACATAAATTTGAAGCATCTGGCTTTCATGGTTTTTGTTTTTCAAGGCAGAGTTTCCTGTGTGTAGCTCTGGCTGTCCTGGAACGCACTCTGCAGACAATGCTGACCTCAAACTCAGAGATCCACTTGCCTCTGCCATGGGATTAAAAGTGTGCACCACCACCTCCCTGCTGCTTTTCTGTTCTTTAACAGGAAATTGTCTGTTTTATCTGTTTACAGGAGACCAAATCAGAGAGGCACTCCTCCCCTGTCCACAACCTTAAAGCAGGGAGGTGAGTGGAGAAGGCCTATGTCCACATCCCTGTAAACCCAAAAGTCCATGTGGGGCGGGGTTTTTGTCCTATGCTTCTCGGTGTCCAGCCTTCTGCCTGTCACGGAGCAGGTCACTGAATGCTCTGCAATGAGTGAATGAAATATATTGAGTGACTGGATGAATGAAGGAATGGATGGATGGGTGGGTGGATGGATGGATGGATGGATGAATGGGTGGGTGGGTGGATAGATGGGTGGATGAATGGATGGGTGGGTAGGTGGGTGGATAGATGAGTGGATAAATGGATGGGTGGGTAGGTGGATGGATAGATGGGTGGATGAATGGATGGATGGGTGGATGAGTGGATGGGTGGGTGGGTGGATGGGTGGATGAGTGGATGGGTGGGTGGGTGGATGAATGGATGGGTGGGTGAATGGATGGGTGGGTGAATGGGTGATGGTTGAATAAATGAGTAAATGGATGGGTGGGTAAATGGTTGTATGAATGAATGGGCAAATGAATGAGTGAGTGAGTGAATGAATTAATGAATGAATGAAAGCTGCCTTTGGGCTGACCTGTCCCAGGCACCAGGGAAAGAAGACAGGAGAAGGAGAAGAAAACGAAGGTAGAGACATGTCCTCTGGCTGGCACTTGGCACTTGGGCCTTCCCATAATGAGTGACTCACACCAGGAAGCAGGGCCCTCCTCTCCCAGCCCATCCCTCCTAGTTGACCGTCTAGTTTAGTTACTGAACTAAACCTGTGTGCCTGCGCTGTTTGTGGGCCCAGCACTCTATTTTTTGGCCACAGCCTCCCCACTTCCCCCTTAAGACACTTGAGTCCCATTTACACAATCCAGTGCCCACTGCCTTTTCAAGTGGAAAGAGCTATTGTTTTGTGTGTGTGTGTGTGTGTGTGTGTGTGTGTGTGTGTGTGTGTGAGAACATTAGTACAAGAAGTGAGAGAAGTACCTGGGATGACTCATGGGTGTGCATACTACAAGCACACACACTAGGAAGGCAGAGGCAGGAAGATCAGAAATTCAAGGTTATCCTTGGCTACACAGCAAGTTCAAGACTAGCCTGGCTATAAAGGATCTTGTCTTTAAAAAAAAATCCAAAGAAGTCATGAATAACCATCATCTCTTCACTCTTTGGAGATGACTTACCCTTGAAGTTGCTTCTGGAGCAATGTGAAAAGTTATAAGAAAAATCATTGCAGCAGATATGGCTTTCAAGCCATTGGTGGTGGCTGCAGGCTGGAAACACACACAGTCACCTTTGGATTAGACTTTAAAATTACCCTGGTAAGTAAACCATTGTATGTTCCATCAGGGAACAGTGGTTACAACTTACCCTCTCCAACCCAGTGGTGACACATCCTTCCCAAGCCCTTGTACCCCAAAGGCTCCTCTGATTTCAAAGCTGGGCTTTATGATGGGGCTACAGGCATCATTTAAATCATTTTTTCTTCTCCCTTTAAGAAGATATTTTAAACTTTATTTCATCTTCTAGCTAAGAGTCCAGAGGAACTTGTTCCTGACCTTGGAACCATGGGCCAGGCTCTTCTCCTCAGAGCTGGGTTTAGTTCTCTGTGAGATGGGGGAGCTGATGTTTAGCGCCTCCATGACTCCCCTTCCTTCGTGTTCTCATGGTTCTTCGCTGGTTCTCCACATCCCCCAGCAATCACGGATGTTCTTGCTGGGCAGACACTACAAAGCCAACACTGGTGCCATTCTATATGAACCATGTCACTTCCCAAAGTCCCAAGGGATGCAGCGCTACATCTTCCATACCCAGAGGCAGAACAAAATGCAGGCTTAGAGGAGAGAGCCAGTGGGATGAGGCTCTGTCCCCACAGACCCTTGGTTCCTGCTCATCTTGAGTGAAGCCAGCGAGGCTCATGACACTAATGGCAGCAGCCTGCAGGGAGCTCGGGAACCTGGTGGTCACCAATGAGAGAATCAGGTGACAAGGAGTCACAGGTGAGAGTGAGAGAGGCCTTCCCTGGGCTTTCGGACCTCGCTATACTCTGCTTCTTGATTTTGAGATGGCCAAGGGGAAGTCCCATTGGCAGGAGAATCCTGCCTCTGTGAGTCAAATACCACGGATGTATAGTGAAGCTCTTTCTGGGGGAACGCCTGTGGAGAGAGACCCTGGATTCAGGCCAAGAGGGGAAGGGCACACACACCCCTCAACTGCCCAGAACTGGACACACCGGCCCACCTTGTCAAGCCTCAGTGGGAAGTCCCCATGCTGGGTATATCATGGCTAGCAGAGGTAGCCACAGTTCTAAAGTTTACTGGCTTGGTCACAGACTGACTTGTCCAAAGGGGAAAAGGAAGTTAGCTTCCAACCCATTTTGCAGTCATTAGCTACCAGGTGATGGTTGCCAGTCCCATAGCTGGGAAGACATGAGAACATGTCACATAGTGAAGGAATAGGGCTTTCAGACACATGACACCATCTGAGGAACTAGAGACTGTCGTGGATAGCTGTTCTGTCTATGACCTTGAAGCACCGCCCCTAGAGATGCAGCAGGTAACTGCTCTACCTGCCTATGACCTTGAAGTACATGTTCCTGGGGCGTGGCCTCGCAGTGACCCTTAAGACCTGAGATGCACGCAAGCAGGCTCTCTTCTCTCCCGCATAGTTTTGGATACCAGACTGACTCAGGCAGTCGGAACAGCGTTCCAGAACCTATGACTATTCTTTTCTGTGCAGTGAGTTCCCCCCCCCAATAATTCCTTTGCCCTTTAAACAGACTCTGTAGATTTCTCGATATATCTGGTGACCGACATGGGGCACAAACCCACGACCCTGAGATTAAGAGTCTCATGCTCTACTAACTAAGTTAGCCGGGCTTTTCTCTTTAAAAGAGAGGAGAGAGGGGTCATGAAGTCCCTTCTTCCTTTTATTTATTATTTATTTATTTATTATTTTTTATTTTTTATCCTAGCATGATCGGACTTCGGACGACCTGGGAATTGAACCTGGTTCCTCTGGAACATCAGTCAGTGCTCTTAACTGCTGAGCCATCTCTCTCCAGCTGCTTAAAATGAGGACATAGGGGTTCCTGCACATACCTCATCCTTAAAAGACACTGGCATGGAGCTGAAGAGATGGCTCAGTGGTTGAGAGCACTGGTAGCTCTTTCAGAAGACCTGGGTTCAATTCCCAGCACCCATATGGCAGCTCACAACTGTCCATAACTCAGTTCCAGGGGATCTGACACCCTCATACAGACATACATGCAGGCAAAACACCAATGCATGTAAAATAAAACGAAGTGAATCATTTTAAAAATAAGAAAAAAGACACTGGCACAAGTGAGGGATCATAGCTTGGGTGATCCAGAGTGGATGTGGGACAGAACCGTTCCTTATTCCCCTCATGGGGCAGAATCAGCAGCGTGGGTTGGATGGGACCAGAGTAGATACTTTTTCAGAGCAGTGTATGTCACCCATCTTCTGCCACCAAACTATGGTATCCCTCAGGGCATCCAAGAAGGGTTCAGTGGACTCTGAGCCTGGGGTTGGGGGAGAGTCTCCCCAGAAAGCCTTTGATGTTTATCTCTCTCTCAGCTTCTGTTTGACCCTGCCTGTAAAATGGTGGGTCACACCCAAGGAGGCTGCCTGCCCCACTCTCCTGTTTGAAGGTCACTGAGTCTGAGGCTTGACTACACCCCTAAAGAAGAATTGATACCAAAGAGATGAGGGGACCAACACACGGAGAAATAACAGGTTCTCATGTATTGACTGTCAAGACCTTAGATACTGGCCACTCCCATAATTCTGCTGCCTTCTCCAGCTACAGTGACACGTGACCTTTCCGAGGGCCTCCACCGAGTCTCCACCTGCCCCGTCTTCTATACAACCATCCTGAGCCGGGCTGGCTCTCTGTCCTCCCCCACCCCTGTGTGCTACCCTTGCACGACCCAGGATCCTCGTTCAAGGGAGCCAGGCTCTCAACTTACCACTGTGCTATATTCCACCTCCACCTGACTTGGTAGCGCCGGTTCTTCCCTCAGGGGCAATGTGTGCAGCTGCAGATTCACATACTGGGACTCACTCTGCTCAGCAGCCTGCAGAAGGTCAAGTGTCATCCATGGAGTCCCTCCCTTCCATCCCCCTGCCCTGCTTCTCTGAAGATAGCTCCCTCCCACCACACTGTGTCAGCCCTGGCCTTTCCCATTCGTCCTCCACCCTCACCCTGTTCTCTCTAGGATCCTGCCACCACCCCGCCACCCCCCTCATCCAAGTCCACTGTCCTGGCCAGAGGGGAACAGACTGGACAGAACCTGGGACAAAGTTGATCGCTAGATCTCCAGGTTCTGGGACAACTCCATCTACCTGTAATAGATCTGTCACTTCTACCAGCCCAGGACTCCCTGACAGTCTCCTTATGGCCCCTCCCCACCCAGCCACCCTGGCTCACCTCCTGCTGTAGCTCCCTTGCCTGCCTGAGGCTCTGGGACAGCTCTGGATATTTATCAGCTAGAGACAGAAAGAGAAGGGGGTGAAACTGCAGAAAAAAGTGGGCAGGGGAGGAGGGGTGTGCTGTACTCCAAGAAAGACTTTCCTTGGAGACTTCAGCCATAGGTCTGGGAGTTCTAGAACATTCAGTAGCAGTGGAAATGCTATAATATTGTTAAGTGTAAAATTACAGGTTTAAGTGGTATGAAGTTTTGTTTTGTTTTTGAGGGGGGTCTTGCTATGTTGCCCAGGTTACTCTCAAACTCTCCTAATCCTCCTGCCTCAGTCTCCCAAGTGCTGAGAGTATAGAGATGTGCCACGCTGGCAATAAAGAAAGATCTTTAGGAAATCACACATGGGGCTGGAGAAATGGCTCAGAGATGAAAAGCACTGGCTGCTCTTCCAGGGCACTTGAGTTTGGACAACTGCCTGTAACTCCAGGGATCCATACTCACTTCTGACCTCCAAAGGTTACACACACACACACACACACACACACACACACACACACACACACACACACATCACGTACACCCCCCCCCAACACATATACACATAATTCAAACATGAGATTTGTTTGTTTGTTTGTTTTGGTTTTCCAAGACAAGGTTTCTCTGTGTAGCCCTGGCTCTCCTGGAACTCACTCTGTAGACCATGCTGGCCTCGAACTCACAGAGATCCGCCTGACTCTGCCTCCCGAGTGCTGGGATTAAAGGTGTGTGCCACCGCCACCTAGAAGTTTTGGAAAAAAACTTAAAGAAATCACATCTGCATAGATAAAAGACTGGAAGGAGCTCACACACCTCTAGGGCAGTGGCTGGTTTTCTGGGAGATGGGATTTTTGACTTACCATGTACCTTAGAGATAATTTCTTTCTTCTCTGCTGCTTTTACTTATTTCTCAGGTTCCTACAAATCCTCAGCCCTCTTTTCTGTTTTGGTTTTTGAGGCAGAGTCTTCCCTACATCTTCCTCTGGCTGGCTTTGAACTCACTGCAGTCCTGTTGCCTCTGCTTCCCAAGTACAGAGATACATGACTCAACACACTGAGTCTCCTACATCTTTCTTAAAAGGGAAGTGATCTGTGGGCCACAGTGTTTCTGGGTGAAAGGGCACCCAAGTGATGTGCTGGGACCCACAGGACTGGAGCTGTCCAGGCTGGGAAAGTCCCCTGTGGTTAGTGGAACCACGTGAAGGCTACAGCTGGGGAGGCCCCCCAAGAGGGACTGGAGAGCCGGGCAGTGGTGGTGCACACCTTTAATCCCAGCACTTGGGAGGCAGAGGCAGGTGGATCTCTGAGTTTGAGGACAGCCTGGTCTACTACAGAGTGAGCTCCAGGACAGCCAGGGCTACACAGAGAAACCCTGTCTTGAAAGATAGAGACAGAGGGTCTGTAGGTCAGAGTAGCCTCATTTCTGCTACCACATCCTCACTGAAGAAGCCTCAAAGGGCTTCAGCAACATGACAAAGATGGCCCTGAAGGCCCTCTGCTCATAAGGTCATGAAGTCTCAGCACACGAAGGAAGCCAGCTTCTCCCCTGGAGGAGGCCCGACCCCTTTCCTCCTGTCCTTTTGTCCTTCTGTCCTGTGCTTGCTCACAGTTCTGTTTGTTGAGAGCATTCTTGCTGACACACCCCGTGCAGGTCCTGTCTGTCAATCTGAACTCGGGGAGGGTGGGACCTCAGGTTCCCAGGAGCTTCCTGGGTGTCTGTGTGACTAAAGATCCTAAACCCAGTAGTGACTCCAGCCATGGCCCAGGCCGGAAGCAGTGCACAGGCTACTCGAGGTGGCAGCCAGGGATGCTGGTGAGAACCATCTGGTACAAAGACAACTGTGATAGCCGAGGTGCAGGGAGACACCCAGGAGGGCCTCAAGGAAAAAGTCCAAGGAAAGAAAAAGCTGAGGGCTTGGAGACTAGGGAGTAAGCCTGGGGAGGCCAGTGCTAATATTCTGACCCGCCCCTCCGCACCGCCCTGAGTCCTGATTTTGGGGAAAGGCCCCTCCCTCCCCTTCTTCTCTCTCTTCTGCTTTTCCTCCCACGAGGTGTGCACCCCTCGACCCCTCTAGGCTCTCCTATCTTCTCTTTGTCTCTCTATTATAATAAACCATTTCCGCACTGATGCAGCATCTGGGTCGGGAATGAATGTCCACCGCCACCACTGCCGCCATGCCCACAGGGCGTGGGTCGCCCACCAGCCTGCTGCTGCATCTGCCCAGCATGCCAGCATGTTTCCCTGCACACACGGGATACCCTGGCCTGACGAGGTTCCCCACATGCAATATATCATAACAGCCAGGACTTTCAGCATGCAGAGTAAACCCAGGAGAGAGAGAGGCTGAGGTTCCTGCCCCATAACCAAAAGTCACAAGAACGTGGGGGTGGGGGAGGCATCATGCAGGCAGGGTGCACTGTGGAGGCCTAACAGCGCTGCAGAGAGTCTCTTGAGAGTGTGGGAAGCTACTGAAGGTTTTAAACAGAAGGAGGCACTGCCCCACGTGGCAACCACTCAGGCCCCAGAGAAAGGCCTCCAGGGAGCTATCTCACGAGGGGTGTAACCACTACACCCAGGGACACCTCTGGGCCCTTCCTCTAGGGTCATCTTGAGTGTGTGCCCTGAGGGTGTGTGCTTAATGTGGTGCCTGTTCTGAGAACTGGGACAGAGCACTGAGGTGAAAGACAGTGGCTGGAGTCCACCACCCTGGAGTAGGGACAGAAGGACACAGGAAGTTAACTCACCATTGATCTGATGCTTCCGGAACATCCTCCAGGCCAGCAGAGAGGTCCCCACCAACAGAAACAGCAGAAGAGCTAACACGGTCAGCAGCACCGAGAGGCTTTAAGGGGAGGGAGTTAATTATTCAGTGCTGGGAATCGAACCCAGGGCCTCATGCACGCTAGCCAAGTGCTCTACCCTGCCCCCAGGTATATCACCAGCCCCTGACTTTGAAAACAGACACATAAAGTCAAGGTTTTAAAAAAGATTGGTGAGATGACTCAGTGGATAAAAGCACTTGCTGTGCAAGCCTGAGGTCATGAGTTCAAGCCCCAGAACCCACAGTAGAAGCAGAGAACTGACTCCTGAAAGTTGTACACACATGTACACTTACTCACACATCATAATAACCTTTCAAATTTTATGAAGCTGAGAGTGCTGATCCACAACTTTAATCCAGTGCTCAGGAGGCAGAGATAAATGGATCTTTGTGAGTTTAAGGTCAGCCTGGTCTATAGAGGCTAGCCAAGGCTAGGTAGTGAGACCTTGTCTCAAAAATACATACATACATACATACATATGTACACACACACACACACACATATGGGTTTTTTTGTTTTGTTTTTTGGATTTTTGTTTTGTTTTTTTGATTTTTGTTTTTGTTTTGTTTTTCAAGACAGGGTTTCTCTGTGTAGCCCTGGCTGTCCTGGAACTTGTTCTGTAGATCAGGCTGGCCTCAAACTCAGAGATCTACCTGCCTCTGCCTCCTGAGTATACCACCACTGCCCGGCTAAAAAAAAAAAAAGAGAAAAGTTTTTTATAAAGATCAACAGCATAATGACTTCTATCTCTCCATCTCCTTGTTACACACCACACACACACACACACACACACACACACACACACACACACACACACACACAAAGCAGGGCTCTGCCTGCCTTGAACATCTGTAGGTTAACCTCCAAAAGCACCATGCTTGGGTCCTGCATTTTGCCTTGTCTGGTAGCCACATCATGCCTCTAGGTTGGCAGAAAACTTGTGGGAAGGTTTCCAGGTGTGGGGTAGTGAGGAGAGGCCAGACCTTGGTCCCTGGGTCCTGGGAGAGAGGCCACATGTCTCCCAGGATAGCTTTGAATATGGTCAACACATTTGCAAACCGTGGCATCATATCACAATGTCCAAAGGTTGGACACTGGTGCCTAATGCTGGAGAATTTGCTAATAGGAGCACCTTGGTTGTTTGTGAATGATGTTGAGTGATGCTTATGGGAGTGTCCAGAACTCTGTCTGTGGACCTCGTGCATTTGGCCCTGTGTAGTGATAAATACAGCCCGACATCAAATTATAAATTTACTTAAAGTATGGGGAGGTGGGGTGGTTGGGTGTTGTTTTTTTCCGATATTTTTGTAACTTGACTGCATGGTTCTTGGGTGTGAACTTTATAGATGATAATGTGTCATAATGTCAAAAGTCTAGATGTGCCTGTACATAGCTAAAAGGTGAGATTACAGAATGAGGCTGCTCACCAGGAACCAATGTGGGGTCATGGATATGACAGGGGCTCTAACCAGCCTCCAGAGAGGGGAGGGGCTGGAGACAAGTTCATCCATGTGCCAGCAGTTCAGCCTGTGGTGCCTACTTCATGAGGCCCCACATGAAAGGAGATGCAGGAAGCTCTTGGTGGAGACATACAGAGGCCCCTGGGGATGATACACCCTGACCCTGCCTAAGTAGAGGGTACTGGGACACTTCTTGGGACTCTCCCAGTCTGGCCTTGCTGTCTCTTCATTTGTCTCCTCATGATCTTTATAAAGATAAAAATCATAAAAGTATGATAAAAACCACTTCCAACAGTGATGACTCCAGTGAGTTTCTGAACCCACGAAGATCATGCAAGCCTCAACATTTAAAGTTGAAAGTTAGCAGTGCAGGTGGCCAGAGCCCTTAACCTCTAGGATCCCTACTAACTCCAGTCAGTTCCAGGGTCCATTTGCAGTGCCCAGTTAGCTCTCACTGCCTTGTGGCTGTGTCTCAAGACGTGAGCTCTCAGCTACTGCTCCAGCACCATGCCTGCCTGCCTGCTGCCATGTTCCCATCATGATGATCATGGACTCTAACTCTCTGAAATGGTTAGCCCCCAGAAAACGCTTTCTATTATAAGCTGCCTTGGTCATGGTGTATTATCACAGCCATAGGAAAATAGCTAAGACATGTGGTAACATGAAGATTATCACGAGGTATGAAAGAGAACATTCTGTGAAGCACTAAGCTATGCATGATGGGATGTCACCAGTCCTTTTCATGCTATTCTCCTGCCATCACACTCTGGGTCCTCCTCAGCCTGAGCTCTCCCTGTCCTCAGCACAGGCAGGCCCAGTGTGGTCAGTGACCTATGGCCTCCTACCCTGACTGGAGCCCACGGCACAGGAGGTTCTAGCCAGTGGGGTATGAGAGCAGCACATGGCCACAGTGCCTACTTAAGCCCCTCCCAGGAGAAGGGCCACCACCTTCAAGTCAGGAACCAAGCGTTTTTACCCCAAGCTCTCATAGTTCTGGTAGCCCTTCTTCTGAGGGGACCACATGGCTGGGGTGGCTACCTCCAGGTCAGGGACCAGGGCACCTCACCTCAAGACCTTGGGCTCAGGATCCTCATGGTGATCCTTCATGATGGATCCTTGGGTAGAACACTCAGTGGCCAGGCTGATGGCTAGGCTGGTAGTCAGGCTGGTGGGCATTGTAGATATCCTTGGTGTTGTAGGTCCTGGAGATAAAGCACAGCTCAGACCTAGGGAATCTCCTCAGACTCTGCCACTGGCCAATGGCTCGCTTCCTTCCTTCCTCCCTCCTTCTCACCCTGCTTCCCTCCCTCCCTCCCTTCCTTCCTCCTTTTCTTTTTTCTTTACTCTTTGAGACAGGGTCTCCATATGGAGTTTACAGCCCTGGCTGTCCTGAACTTGTGATCCTCCTGCCTCTGCCTCCTGAGCGCTAGGATCACAAGAATACACCACCCTGACTAGCTGCCAATGGGTTGTCTTTGAGTTGATTTCACACCAGAGGGAGGATCAGGATGGGGCATCCTCCTGGATCAGCTGATCATTTGCACGTATGACATAGCTCCCACCCCCAACCCACCTGAGTCAAAACCACACTCTAGGTCTGCTCTTCTCCAGCCTCAGCCACATGCTGCCAAAGAGAACTAACTGCAAAGCTGGCTTGTCACTAGTGAAAGGTCCCTCTGCACACAGCACTGTCCCTTAATGACCCTCTGCTCAGCACCCAACACACCCATGGATTCTAGTTTCCATGGGTCGCCGCACAGGACACAGACCTCTGTCCTGGCCCCACTCTGCTCTTTCTGCCTCCCATCCCCCGATGGACCAGCACCTTCCTCCCCTCAAGATGCAGCTACTCCAGGATGCCTCCATAACTGTTGCCCTGTCCCTGTCTGCCCCTCACCTCCATTCCCCCACCACACAATGTACTCTCAGGCTCTGAGCTGATTCCCACCCCAGAAATTCCTGCCACTTTGCAGCTGTCCTGGTTCTATAGTGTTCATTAGGAGAACTCACCTGGGTGCTTACCTGGAACCACAGACACCACAACCTTTAAGGACGCATCGATCCCCAAGGAAGGATTGATTCCCACGATGGATCTGTTATCAAAAAACGGAATGGCCACCCCACACTTGTAGGTGCCTGCATCCTCCAGGGTGAGGTTCTCCAAGGTCACTGTGAAGGTGAGGTTGGCTGGACGGTCCCTGATGGACACTCGGCCTTTCCTAGCTTCTTTTGAGGCTCTGGTCTTGACAATCTCTTTACATGGTGTTAGCAGTGACACTCTGCACCAGTATTTGTCGTTAGTCTTGTGATCCTCCTCGTACTGACACCGCACACTCAGGGACTCCCCCACAGTGCCTGTCACCTTGCTGGGGCCACGCAGAGGGACACAGTCTGGAAAACACCAGCCCCAATTCTGTACCCTCACAGGTGGATGGGGAGTAGGTCCTCCAAAAGTTCCACCCTCCATCCCTTGACTTCCCATCAGCCAATCACCCCTCGGCACCCTCCCCTTCTGCCCTGCTCCTTCCTTTGACCTAATCCCCCCCCCCAGTCCCTTCCACCCACTAGGGCTTCATGTTTTCAAACATGCCAGCCCTGGGCATCTCAGGACCTGGGAGAATAGCCACACCCCCATGTGGTCCCACCGCAGGAATACGAGCCAGAGCAGAAGAGGGTGGCCAGCTGTATGCCCTGCTCCCTCAATGTCCTCATGACCCTGTGATCAGGAAGAAGAGTTGATGGTGGGCAGAAAATGGGAGTAATTTGCTCTCTCAGCCTAGGTTTACTTTGCTGATTTTGAGGTTCCGTTTTTTTTTTTTTAAGATTTTATTTTTTTAAGGTTTGTTTATTATATTTGTGTGTTTGTGTGTACCTGTATGAGTTTATGTGCACTTCACACATGCCTGTAGGAGCCCCCAGAAGCCAGTGGTTGTGAGCCACTATGTGGGTTCTGGGAACCAAACCCGGGTCCTCTGAAAGAGCAGTAAGTGCACTTAACCACTGAGCCATCTCTCGCCGATTTTACTTTTATTTTCAATTATGTATATATGTGTTTTGTGTGCAGGTTTGTGTACAAAAGCATGGTGTCTGCAGAGACGAGAAGGAGGCATAAAATCCTGCGTGTTCCTGCACCCCCAGCTCTGGAGTTACAGACACAAAGCAAGTCCAGTTTTCAAGTGAGTGCTGGGGATCCAAACTCAGGTGCTCACTTTCTCCACTAAGTCAACCTCCTAGTCCTGACGTGCTTAATAAGTAAACAGCAGTTCCCAGCCCTCCTGTTCCTTTCCTGGCCAGCTAGGATGCTTCCCCCTGCCCATCCCCCCACCCTCATCCCCAGCAGGAAAAAAAAAGAAGTCCAAACAAATGAAAGGAAAAATAGCCAAGATGATTTTCAAATGTTTATAAATGAGTGTGCAAGCTCAGATAAAACCAATGTTTGTTTGTTTGTTGATTTTTTTTAATACAGATGACCAATATAGGCCCCAAACAGAACATTTTGTTTTGTTTTATTTTGCCTTTTTTTTTTTTCCTAGACAAGGTTTTTCTATGCAATCCTCACTGGCATGAAACTCATTGTGTAAATGAGGCTGAAACTCATAGAGACCTGCCTGCCTCTGACTCCAGAGTGCTGGGGTTAGAGATTCCTTTCTTTGGAGGGTGGCCATGTATACATGGCCCCTCCCCCAGTGGATAACTTCACATACGCACAGAGGCAGTGCTAATGAGACTCAATGGGTATTCAAAATAATAATAATAATAATAATAATAATAATAATAATAATAATAATATGAAGCTGGGATGGACCTGGGGGAAGTTGGAGGGAGAGGTGAGGGCTGGATATGATCAAACTACATTGTTCACATATATGAAATTTTCCAAGAACAAAGGAAAGTAGTTTGTGGGTGTAGTGGTACACACCTTTGATCCCAGCGCTCTGTTAGTTCCCACCATGGCAGCCGCCTGCCTCTGCCACCAAAGAGTTAAGGTACATCACCACCTGTCTACTGTCAGCTGTGTGACATGTGCGCCCCTTAAAAGTGCCCGCCAGGCACAGCCCGCTCTCCTGCCTCTCTTGCCTTTCTTGTCTCTTGCTCCTCTTCCCTGTTCTCTGCCTGTCTGTCTCTCTGTCTCTCTGCCTGCCTCTTGCACATCCCCACTTCGACACAGCCTTTCACTCTCCCCTCTCTTCCCTCCCCCAATAAACCTCTTGCACTAACTCGGTTGCGAGTGGCGTGTTTGCTTAGCGGCACACCTTGGCAGGGCCTGCCGAAAGCTACCCACTTCACCTTTCTTTTTTTATCCTTACACTCGGTGGCAGAGGAAGGCAGCCTCAGTGAGTTTAGGGCTAGCCTAGTCTACATAGTAAGTTCCAGAGCTACACAGTGAGACCCTGTCCCAAAAATAAAAGAAAAAACATCTTTAAAGAAAGAAAAAAAAAAAGATTATCAGGGCATGGTGGTGCACACCTTTAATCCCAGCACAGGTAGATCTCTGAGTTCGAGGCCAGCCTGGTCTACAGAGTTCCAGAACAGCCAGGGATGCAAAGAGAAACCCTGTCTTGAAAAACCAAAAAAGAAAGGGAAGGAAGGGAGGGAGACAGACAGACAGACAGACTAAATCTCTTCACATACCTCACCACCAACACACACCTCTCCGGGCTTCCCAGCACAGCCACTGTCCTCTCACACTGGTACCACCTTCTGTGCCCTCCTCTTACCTAGTCTAACCCATCTAAAATTCCTCTTGGCACCCCTCCTGGGCAGCCACCAGCCCTCACAGTGTCTGACTTGTCCCTTGTTCTGACAGCTGGGTGCAGAGTGAGCTCCTGGCCCCTTCCCACTGAGCAGTGTGGACCTTTGGCCGTCCACCTTACACAGAGGACGCAGCTGCCCCATTCTGTGTTGTGCACAGAGAAATCCAGACTCCGGCGCCTTACGTGGCATCTCCCTGAGGGCTCCCACCCTCCTGGGCAGACAGCCTCCTCACCTGGAAGCCAGAAAAGCAGCAGCAACAGCGTGGGCAGCCACAGAGCTGAGGCCAATTGGGTCATTTCTCCCACACACAGGTCACCGGCAGCCAGGCCACGGCGAGATCCTCCACGGTTCAGTCCCGTCAGGGACGGTCAGTTTCTGAGCGCCCACTTCTGCTTTTCTTTGTGTCTAGCTGTTTTGTTTCTGACTTCTCTTAGTTCTGTTCCTGGAGCTATTGAGAAAATGAAACAATCTGGGGGCGCCAAGGCCAGCTGAGGAAGCCCGGGTGAGGCACAGACCCCATGATCGCCGGGGTGAGACCTGTAGCTTTGGGGCCTGCTGGCCCTGCTTGCCTCTGGCTCGGGGAGCAGGGCCAGGCTTCTTTCTGATTGGCACCTAGTCACTACTCTGTGGGCAGGATGGCAGCCTGGAGGGAGGAAGTCCCTGCTGCCCCTGCCTGGGTGGTACCCACTGTAAGGCCTTTCCGGGAGCTTGGCTTCCATGAACCCCAGCTCTAGGCCTAGAGCCCCAAAAGTTAATAGCCCCAGAGTCCCTGAAGGATGCCTGGTCTTAGAAATGTGTCTTCTGCCGGGCAGTGGTGGCGCACGCCTTTAATCCCAGCACTCAGGAGGCAGAGCCAGACAGATCTCTGTGAGTTCGAGGCCAGCCTGGGCTACCAAGTGAGTCCCAGGAAAGGCACAAAGCTACACAGAGAAACCCTGTCTCGAAAAACCAAAAACAAAAGAAGAAATGTGTCTTCTGTTTGACCAGGAGCTCTCCAGGCTGTGACCTTCTTTCCTGGGTAGCCTCATTGAACCTGAGAAGGGACCCAGACAGCCTGCAGGCCTCTCTTTCCCTTGTCCATTGAGACACCACACATGTCTCCTGTGAACGCCCCCAGCTCATACAGAATGGCCATGAGAGCCCAGGAAACCCTGACTTTAGTGGTTATTAAACCCACAGACAGCCCTGTGCTAACGATGAGGCCCGTAGAGCGCCTTCTTTCCAGATCCTTCTGAGTGCCTCATGCTTTCTTCCTTCTCGTAACAAATGCCCCCGCGAAGATGCTCGCTTGTTACACTGCCAGAAGAGTGGAAAACAGAACCTTCTGGTCTTTGTGGAAACTTCTCTGATGGCCAAGTGCAGTGGCACACCCCTATTATCCAACTACTCTGGAGGATGAGGCAGGAGGGTCGCTTGAGCTCAGAAGTTTGGGGACAGACTGGAGGGACTCAGTCTCAACCACAACAAAAACCACCACCCTGGACAATGGTGATAACATCACCGGTCAACTAAAGATCGGTAAGAAACTGTGTTCTAGATACGTGTCTTGGTCAGTGTTCTATTGCTGTGAAGAGACGCCACGACCACAGGAACTCTTACAAAGAAAGCATTTAACTGGGCCTTCTTACAGTTTCAGAGGTTTAGTCCCTTGTCATCATGGCGGGAAGCATGGCAGCATACAGGCAGATATGGTGCTGGAGAAGGAGCTGAGAGTTCTACATCTAGATCTGCAGGCAGTAGGAAGAGACACTGGGACTGGCTTGAGCATTTGAAATCCCAAAATTCACCCCCTGCGACACACTTCCTCCAACAAGGCCATACCTCCTAATGCTTTCAAATAGTGCCACTGCCTGGTGACTAAATATCCAAATCTATGAGCCTATGGGGCCATTCTCATTCAAACCACCACAATATGTTTTAAAAGTAAAATAAAACATATTAAGCTGGATGTGGTGGCACACACCTTTAATCTCAGTACTTGGGAGGCAGAGGCAGGAGGATCTCTGTGAGTCTGAGGTCAGCCTGGTCTACTTAGTGAGTTCTAGAATAGCAAGGGCTACATAATGAGACTCTATCTCAAAAAAACTAAAATAATAAAAATTTTGTATTTATGTACATGTGTGTGCCTGCTTTGTGTGCATGTACACCATGTGTGCACGTACACCATGTGTGCAGTACTTGTGGAGGCCAGAAGAGGGCACCAGATCCCCTACAATTGGATTTACAGATTTTATTTTGTTGTTCTGTTCTGGTTTGTTTTGTTTAGCTTACACTTCCAGGTCACAATCCATCATAGAGAAACACTGCTTACTAGCTTGTTCCCAGGCTCACGTTCACCTCCCCAGCTCATACAGCCCAAGACCACCTGCCCAGAGATGATACCACCCACAAAAAGAGGGGTCAATCCAATCAATCAAAACCAAGATAATCCCTCACAGACATGGCCACTTATCAATCATATTTGGGCAGTCTCTCAATTGTGACTCCCTCAGATGACCGCTCTGGGATGTGTCAAGTTGACAGCTGAGGCTAACAAGGACACTAACTATTTATCTTGTTGTACTAAATGTGAGAGGAGTCATATTTGGTGGTTTACATAGCCTGATTACTGTAGCATTCACAGAAATGTGGACTCCCCCCCCTCCCCCCGTCAAGATGTCCTATGATCCAAAGGCACTGCTGTGGGCTTGAACACCCAGGCTAGACAGAGAAAAAGGAGGCTAGGCACTCACGTGGCTGGTTCGCTTGCATCTGAGTGACCCTGAGCAAAACCCATGGCTTGTAAACTGGCTGTGATGGTATAGACCCATAATCCCAGCTCTTGGGAGGTTGAGGCAGGAGGATCAGATGTTCAAGGTCATTCTTGCTATATAGAGAGTCTGAGGCTAGCCCAGGCTACATAAGATCCAGACTCAAGAAAGAGGTGGGGGTGCTGGGAAGATGGTTCAGTGGGTAAGAATGCTTGTTGTGCAAGCAAGAGGACCTGAGTTCGGATCCCCAGCACCCATGTGAAAATCTGGACATGGTGGCACTGTAAGAACAAAATCCTAGCCGAGCAGTGGTGGCGCACGCCTTTAATCCCAGCACTCGGGAGGCAGAGCCAGGCGGATCTCTGTGAGTTCGAGGCCAGCCTGTTTAGAGTGAGTTTCAGGAAAGGCACAAAACTACACAGAGGAACTCTGTCTCGAAAAACCACCAAAAAAAAAAAAAAAGAAAAGAAAAAGAAAGAAAGAAAGAAAGAAAGAAAGAAAGAAAAGAAAGAAAGAAAGAAAGAAAGAAAGAAAGAAACCCTAATGGTCCATTCTCAGTACGAGGCATGCTCAGAGCTCATAAAAAGAAGCCACAGGTATGCAGGCAAAGCTAGGCTCCTCTCCGCTAGCTGGTGTACAGTGCCTGCTTGTCTCAGAACTCTGAGAGTTGAGAAGTTGCTAGGTGAATGAGCTCAGCATTAGAAAAAAAAAGGAGGCAGTCTCATGCCCCAGGATATTCATTAGACAAGGCTTTGCATCCTGAACCAATAGAGTGGGGAGTTGGGGGAGGGGGCTATGCTGGAAGAATGTGAAGGTTGTGACTGTCTAACATACCAGCCTATGGAAAAGTGGTCTGGAATTGGGGACCGTCTTGTGCCAAATCAGTGCACCAGTCATCTTTGCCTTTTCCCCATGCTGCCCCCACTTTGTGCAGAATTCTAAAAACTGCCTCACTTCCACTAGTCTCTAATTTATTACAGGGTTGGGGCCTTGTTTCCACAGCATGCTCTGTAACACCAGTGCTGAGGGTGGGGATGATATGGAGACAGGATTGCTGGGACGTGCTGACCAACAGTCTAGTCAAAAAATGGTGAGTTCCAGGTTCAGTTAGAGACGCTATCTCAGGGGAATAACATGAAGATCAAAAGAGGAAGACATTGGACCTCCTCCTCTGGCTTCCACACACGCGAACACAGGTATGCCCCACACTCATGCCCACACAGAGATCCTGTGGCTTATGGAAAAGGTCAGCAATGACATCTGTGGGAATGAGTGGTGCAGTAATTGTGAAGACACTTGAATGTGAGTGTCCCTTAATGTCCTAGACTCATCTCCTCTCAAGAGGAAATGACTTCACTTTTAGTGAAAGGCAATAGGAACATTAGATTCAATGGGGAGAAGGATGCATTGTGAAGCATCTCCAGGAGGCTATTTTCCTTGGAACGGCGAGAAACCTTGAACTATTGTAAAGAGGAGCTGGTCTGAGCCCATCCCTGCCACATCTATCCCATCAAATAACCCTGACAAGCAGCCCAAAGACACAAGGAAGACACAGAATGATGGGAAATCACCACAGGACATTGAGGCACCAAGGAATCAACGCTCCTTCACAAGTTCCCAATGCCCATCACTGGACCTGATGGGGGAGAAGAACCTGAGGACCACAAGGCTCAGCTCTTTCTTGGGGAGTCCTTCCATCTGCCTCAGAGCCTCTTCTCAGGGTAGACATGAGGTGGATGCCATTGAGGAAGGGTGCTGAAGTGACAAATTTGGGCCATTGACTCCTGCACATTGGACGACCCCCAGAAAAGGTGTGGAAGTGTTTCTGCTCTTTTCCCGGGTTGAATGTGGCTGCCATCTTGGATTTGTGCGGCTGTAATCAAGCTGCCCAAGGCCCTCAGGAGATCAGGTCAACTGGCACTCCTTCACAGAGAGAGAGGCAGGCTCAGGAGCCTTCACCCTATCCTTTTTCCTCGGTTATAGAAGAGGGAAATGCTTCTCTGGGTCTTTCCTGCTGCAGCTATTTTAAGTTATTCCACTTGTCCACAGCTTTTCTTGGGTTATCTGTGCTGTGGGTGAAACTCCTCCTCAGTGTCTGTAAGTCACCCGGGGGAACTTCCCCATGGCCTCACCTCTTTGAATCACCCATGTCTCTGTAAATAACCACAATACAGTCATGGGTTCACCATGCTGGACTTGACAGAATTCTTTTTTGGGTCCATCAGCATTCTCTCTGGGATCAGGTGCTCTCCTGCTCACCTCTTTCTGGGATCCACGATCCTTTCTTTGCATATCTCCAAGGAGTCCAGGGATGGCTTTGAGCCTCTGAGTGTCCCAGTGCAAGTCAGAGGCTGGGCCCCGAGCAAGCACTGGGAAACAGGAAGTAGGTCTGTGTGGCTGTTTCCCATGGCAAGAAGAAAAGCTCTGTGGCCACGTGAGTACCCAAGAAAAGCGGAAGGAATGGCCTTCCCTGTACACCCTAATGTGGGAGTGCTTCTGCTGTGACCCCAGTGTACACAACTTGGGATTTGTGACAGATGACACAGAGGCAAAAAAACGGGCTACACATGACAAGCCCTAAAGAAGAGGCTTCCTCCGGACGGCCTTAGCACTGGGAAGTTTGGGTTGCCCTAAAGAAGGGGCTTCCTCGGGACGGCCTTAGCACTGGGAAGTTTGGGTTGCCCTTCAGCTGCCAAGGAAGGCCACTCCACACTGTCGGCCTGGCCTGCCTCCTTTAGACCTCCGGGCCTTCCTTTGTCCCACAATGCTGCCCGTCTCTGGGATAGTAACCTTGGCTGGCAGATCCTTAAGGAACCCAGGCAACTTGAACCCATGTCCAATGTGTCCCTTGGCCCCCAGCTGGTCATGATGGCCATGATGGGTCCCTCCTTGTCTTAGTGTTTTTTATTGCTGTGAAGAGACACCACAACCACAGCAACTCTTACAAAGAAAACATTTAACTGGGGTGGCTGGCTTACAGTTTCAGAGGTTCGAGTCCATTATCATCATGATGGGGAGCATGGCAGCTGTGCAGGCAGACGTGGTGCTGGCTACATCTTGACCAGAGGCTGCAGGAAGTCCACTGACTGTCACAATGAATGAAGCTTGAGAAAAGAGACCTCAAAGCCTGCCCCACAGTGACATACTTCCTCCAACAAGACCACACCTACTCCAACAAGGCCACACCTCCTAATAGTGGCACTCCCTTTGGGGGCCATTTTCTTTCAAACCAGCATACTCCTATTCCTGGGTGTTGTGATGACAGGGAGGAAAAGAGGCCTGTAGGCCAGCAGATGGTAAGGTTGTATAACTACTGTTTGGTTTCTTTTCTTATGACAAAAGCAACTTGTGGGATTTGTTGGTCTCGTAGTCTGAGGATAAATGGTATCACTGCAGGAAGTCATCAGCTGAGCCCTTGAGACTGGTCCACTTCACCTGCATCACTGATCCTCACAGGTCCGGACAGTTAGGTGGTCTGTGCACCTGGAAGTAGATGCAATGGCAGCATCCAGCCACTGACCATCCACCTTGCATGCGCTCACGCATGCATCTAACCTAAGATGCACAAAGATGGCGGTATCTGAGAGAACGGCTATTCCCAAGCCCTGAGCTCATGTCTCTTCTGAGACATGGAGAGTGGTCAGGACTCCCTCCACAGAATGGGTTGGGAGCAAGCGGTAAGAGAGGGCCATCTGCCCTCTGTGACAATGAGGCATCTTGGAAGGGAAGGAAAGGGCAGAGCTGCGAGCTGGAGGGGTGGGTGGTGGTGGTGTCCTCACTCAGATTTCTCATATGCAAAATAGAAGCTCTACTCACTCTGCCCACTTCATGGGTCTTTGGAAAGCTAAAAAGGAAACCAGACGGGTGTGACAGCACATGCCTGTGATCCTAGCACTTAGGAGGCTGGCTGATGCAGGAGGATCACAAGTTTGAGGCCAGTCACACTCGTATGTTTATCTCTACTCAAACTCAGACAACTTACTTGCAAGATTCCACATGTCATATTAGCCCCAAATTCCCCTGCTGTGACTCCTGGGAAAGGGACCACACAGGACGAGGGAGACTGCGGCTGGAAAGAAGCAGCAGGGAGGGGCCTCAGCTGCCTTCAGAGGCACACAGTGGAGGAGCCAGGATTGGGCAATTGAGGGAAGGAAAGCAGAAAGCCTCACAGGAAGTGACCGGCTCCCTAGCTTCAGCACCATGGCAACCACTGCTATTTCCTCCTTCCTTCTCAACTGGAGGGTTAGGCTACCCAGGCTACCCAAGCTTCTTTGTAGAAGACACCAGACAAATGCAAACTCTTTCTTGTCAGCCCTTGTCCCTGATTTGGTTGGACACAGGGAGGGTGGATACGGGATGACCCAGTCAGAATCAGTTCAGATCACTTCATTAATATCTGGCTTTGGCCAGTGATTCTAACCTGATTAGCTAGGCAGGTTGCTGACACTCCAGAGATGGCCTAACCACTAAATTCTGAAGAAAGCCAGTGGTTTTAAGTTCCAGCTAATTTTGCCTGTGTGGTATTCAAAGTTGAACCTAGAGTCTCATGCATGCCACAAAAAGGTTCGGTTGGACCTTTGAGCTTTACTTTAAAAGAGAGAGAGAGAAAAAAAAAGTAAGAGTGAGAAAGAGTATGTGTGTGTTTGTGTGTGTGTGTGTGTGTGTGTGTGTGTGTGTGTGTGTGTGTGTGTGTGTGTGACAAAACTTCCTAGAGAGGCCTTGAACTTTCTGTTTCATCTGTCCCAGCTTCCTAATGAGCTGGGATCACAGACTTGCATCCCCAAGTCCACTGATAACTAATTTACTTTCTTTTATTAGTGGGGACTTGGTTTTTCATATCCCAAACTGGCCTTGAACTCAACTTGTAACTGAGGATACGTTTGAACTTCTTCCTGCCTCTACCTTGTGAATGCTGGGATTATAGGCATGCACCACCATGCCCAATTTTATGAGGTGCTGAAGTTCCAACCTAGAGCTTTGTGCATTCTGGGTAAGCGCTCTTCCCAACTGAGCTACATCTCTAACCATATGTTAAATGTTTCAAACTAAATCCGAAGTCCCTTTTGCACACAAGGCAGGTAAGAGACCCCCTCCCCAGCCCTCCATCACCCAGCTTAGCCCTGTTCTCCTCATTCCTGAGGTTGCTGTCCTTTTGGGGACCTTCCCACCCTGACCAGTAGTGAGTGCTCCAAAGAGCTACTTCTCTTCTGCTTACAGAGCTGAAAGAAACACAGAGATGTGTGGCAGGGGGTGGTGGAGGTGGTATGCATCTCGGTGACCACCACCACCATGGCCAGCAGAGTAATGATCCACGGGAAGTTATAAGGTATTTAGGTACAACATGAATAAGTAAGTTGTCAGTGTGGGTTCAAACTTTAGGAGTCTGACCCCTAGTAGTTTATTTTAGGCATATTTAAACACAGCATAATTTGATGAAAATTTTCCTGGTGATAATTAATTCAATCCTATGTGCACAATAAAGCTTAAGACGTGACTACATTGAAACTCTGTGAAAAGTACCCGTGACATTTTCCATAAAGATGGGTTCTGTAGATTGACAAGCTCATGATAAGAGTCTGAGGAAGGATCTGGTGTGGTCTTGACCATACAGATAGTGCAAAAGACACCAGGCTGTTAATCACATCTGACCCAGCCGTCTGGGTGGAAAACAGATTATACATCCCTCCCTTTGAAAGGTCAACCTGTGTGTTTAACATTCTTGGTTTCAGCCCAGCAGGGTGGTGCACACCTTTAATCCCAGAACTAGGGAGGCAGAGGCAGGCAGATCTCTGAGTTCGAGGCCAGCCTGATCTATGAAGCGAGTTTCAGGACAGCCAGGGTTACACAGAGAAGCCCTGTCATTAAAATAAAAAAAAATGGTTTCCCTAGCACTTATCTATGAGCACAAGAGCCTCTGTATTCCCACAAAACTGGGTAAGACAGAACCAAAGCCATTAAAACCCTCCAGGAAGGAAGAGACTCCTTATTCTCCAAACAGCCAGGAGGCAGTGCAGTCATCATGGAGGGTCTCCTTCTCAGTGGAACCGAGGGAAATAAATACTGACTCTCCCTGGCCTGGCTGGGCTCCTGTGAGGTCAAGTCCTGCCTGCTCTGACTCTTGCCTGCCTGCCTGCCTCCATCTGGCCCATCTCCCTGCAGCTGTCTGTTTCCAGAACTCTTCCCTGGCAGGGACAAGCTCCTCACAGCTCACCACCAGCCAAGTGAAGCACAAGTCCACAAAAGTCCAACTTAGAGAAGCAGAGAGTCTGCTGGGATTACTTACGGAGCAGAACTGAGAGGTTACTTACAGGAGCCTGTGTGACCCTAACGCAGCCACATCTCTGGAAAGCATCTCCCCAGCAAACAACTTTCCCATAGCTGCATCGATGGATCCCCACTCCCTCACCCTCCCTACTCCTCCATCCTCCCTGACCCCCACCCTCCCCACCCGCTTCAGTTAGCCTTCCACAGTGTACATACACTAGCTCCTCTAGAGACCACCAGGCCATGTGCAACTATCAAAGAATTAAATCCAAATGGCTGGAAATGAAGGCCAGTCATCCTTCTCACACACACACACACACACACACACACACACACACACACACACACACACATACTCCTGTGAGGAAATATCAGCAGTTAACAGCTCAATTTTCTTGTTTGTTTTGAGACAAGGTTTCTCTGTGTAGCTCTGGCTGCTATGGAACTCACTCTGTAGACCAGGCTAGCCTCAACCTCAGAGATCCGCCCGCCTCTGCCTCCAGAGTTCTGGGACTAAATGTGTGTACCACGAAGCCCAGCAACAGCTCAATTGTTTATCTTCTTTTATTTTTTAAGACAATGTCTCACTCTGTAGCCCAGGCTGGCCTGGAACTCACAGAGATCCGCCTACCTCTGCTTCCCAAGCACTGGGGTTGAAGGTGATCTCCAGCACAGCTGGCTAACAGTCTCCTCTCGAGAGTCTCTGACAGCTGACATGGCTGCTCTGAAGAGGGCTGCTGTTATGCTCAGAGGGCAGCATGCTGCAGCCTCATCCCAGATGAGGACCCTAAAGACTCAGAGGGAAGAGGAGGAGAGTGAACAGGAACTGGGTCTGAGTGAAATGAAGCTGGGGTAGACCAGGTGGCCGAAGCTAAGAACAGGCAGGTGGTGGAGTGTGCACTACCCGGCGAGGTCTATCTGTTCCCATCTCATTCCCAAGGGAACCAGGACCAGTGACTGCAATTTAGGCTGTGGCCACCGGCTGTGGAGTCTGAATGGTCCACAGCTCAATGGAAAAGAGGCTTCTGACAGGTGTGGTGGCGCACACCTTTAATCCCAGCACTGGGGGAGGCAGAGGCAGGGGGATCTCTGTGAGTTTGAGGCCAACCTGGTCTACATAGAGACAGCTGCATAGTGAGACCCTGTCTAAAGAAAAGAAAGAGAGAGAGAGAGAGAGAGAGAGAGAGAGAGAGAGAGAGAGAGAGAGGGAGGGAGGGGGAGGGAGGGAGGGGAGGGAGGGAGAGAGAGAGAGAGAGAGAGAGAGAGAGAGAGAGAGAGAGAGAGAGAGAGAGAGAGAGAGAGAAGGTGCTTCCATCTTGGACTCAGAGAGCCAGCCCAGAGAGCCAGCCACAAGCAGTCCCTATCGCCATCTGCTGGCCACTCCTGGAATTTCTGCTCTCCTGAGCAAGTGGAAACTTCTATACAGGAACTGCAGGTGTGTCCAGGTAAGTGCATGGCATCAATGCCTCTAGAAGTCCTCCACCCCACCTCCTGCCCAACCAGGGGGCCTCAGACACTGGAAAGAGCTCTTGAAGTTCCCTGAAGGGGAGGGTGAGAGCAGACTTAAAAGCCAGACTAAAGGGTGCCTGGACACTGAGGCCCTGGCTCTTGGGGCTTTGGGGTCTCTCAGGCTCCTGTCTAGCAGCCAGTGAAATCAAGGTGTACTCTGGTGCCCCAGCAGGACCAGTATCTCTAAGACCCACCGCTGCTGGCCGTCAGTCTTGTAGGGTGAACTGAGTGCTGTGCTGTTCCTTGCCTGCTGGACTGCTCCAGAAGAGGGGAGGGGCTGGGCTGCAAGTGCAGCACAGAGGGAACTCCTGCTCCTCTTCCGGGGGCCTGAGAAGGCAATGCAAGGACATGGGTCACACTGCCCTGCCTCCACTCCTGGCAAGACATGATTTGGTCATTCACTGTAAACTGGGTTCTGCAATGCCTAGTACCCCAAGGCTGCCAATCGGAAACACTCCTTAAGAATGTGTTTTGGAGCTGGGCGGTGGTGGTGCATGCTTTTAATCTCAGCACTCGGGAGGCAGAGGCAGGCGGATTTCTGTGAGTTTGAGGCCAGCCTGGGCTACAGAGTGAGTTCCAGGAAAGGCTCCAAAGCTACGCAAAGAGAAACCCTGTCTTAAAACAACAAACGAGAGAGAGAGAGAGAGAGAGAGAGAGAGAGAGAGAGAGAAGAGAGAGAGAGAGAGGAGAGAGAGAGAGAGAATGTGTTTTGGGGGGCTGGAGAGATGGCTCAGCAGTTAAGAGCACTGGCTGCTCTTCCAGAGGACCCCAGTTCCATTCCCAGCACACAAATGGCAGCTCACAACTGTCTGTGACTCCAATTCCAGGGGATCTGACACCCTCACATACACATACATGCAGTCAAAACACCAATGCACATGAAATAAAATAAATAAAACTTTAAGAAAAAAAAAAAAGAATGTGTTTTGATTGCAGGGTAAGGGGCCCAAGGAGGCGACTTTAAACGCTGCTAAGCTTTCCCACTTTCAGAAATGAGAGGTTCCACTTTCAGAATGGAGAAGCGACCAGTTGGGCAGGGCTCTGTGTGGTGAAGTAGAGTCCCACTTCCCAGTCCCTCGGACCACATTTACTTACATTGGCAGGAACCCAAATCCAGGTGCACGCCTGGATTCTTTGGGGAGCTTTTTCTTATAATATATTTTCTTTTCTTTTCTTTTTATGTGCATTTGTGTTTTTGCCATGGGTGTCGGGGTCCCCTGAAACTGATGTGAGCTGCCATGTGGGTGCTGGGAATTGAACTCGAGTCCTCTGGAAGAGTAGTCAGTGCTCTTAACCCCTGAACCATCTCTCCAGCCCCCCCCTTTTTTGGGGGGGGAGCTTTTAAACAGTATCCATGCCCAGCCAGGCATGTTGGTTCAGGCCTGTAATTTTAGCAGCACTCAGGAGGCTGAGACAGGAGACTCACGAGTCCAAGGCCTGCTGAGGTCTCACAGCAAGGTCTAGGCCAAATGGGCTACAGAAAAGAAAGGAAGGAAGGAAGGAAGGAAGGAAGGAAGGAAGGAAGGAAGGAAGGAAGGAAGGAAGGAAGGAAGGAAGGAAGGGAGAGAGAGAGAGAGAGAGAGAGAGAGAGAGAGAGAGAGAGAGAGAGAGAGAAAGAAAGAAAGAAAGAAAGAAAGAAAGAAAGAAAGAAAGAAAGAAAGAAAGAGGAAAGAAGAAAAAAATACAAGCGTCTAACATTTTTCCAGGCATGTGGTACACATTTATAATCCCAGCATTTAGGAGTTGGAGCTAGGAAAATCAAGAGTTTGAGGCTATCTTCTACTACATAGCAAGTTTGAAGCCAGCCTGGGCTACTTGAGGCCCCGATCTCAAAAACCAGAAACAACAACAAAGATGTTTCTCCTTTGAATCCCCTCCCACTCTTGGGAGTTATTTTTCTCCCTTTTTCTAAACAAATGTTTGCTTACCTATTTTAAAAAAAAGAAAAGAAAAAGAAAAGAGAAAACCCCACCTGTGCTTGAACCAGTTCCCACCCAAATAACCTAATCAACTGCTCCTGGAGATTCTGACCTCAGGGCTGTACAGAGCCTCTGGTAAACGGGGGCAGGGGAGGGGTGGGGTGGGGAAGAAGGCTGAAGGAGAGCAAGGGCGGTTTGGGACCGGGTGGGGGGCAGGGGCACACGGGACCATGGAAGTCAGTTGTTGGTTCTAATGCAGGAATCCTCTCACTATCGGATCACCAGAAGTGTCTCCAGAGAAGACAGAGGTCCCCTACAGGGAAGACTTCACGGGCCAAAAAGGCTTAGCTTGTGAGACCCAGTGTCCCAGCTACAACTGGAAACTACTGGCAGGGACAAGAGACTAGTTCTGAAAATGAATGAACCAAGAAATGAATGAATGCTCCAAGGGATGAAAGGAATAGCCTAGGGTTTGGGGTTTTTGTTTGTTTGTCGAGACAGGGTCTCCCTATGTATCGATGCCTAGCCTGGAACTCATTTTATAGAATAGGCTGGTCTCACACTCACATAGGTGCACCTGACTTTACCTCCCAAGTGCAGGGATTAAAAACGTGCATGCACCACCACACCCAGAGTAGCCTAGGTTTTGAATCCTACCCTGTCTCAAATAAGCCGTGTGACGTCAGCTGAATCTCTAACCCTTCTGAGCCTCAGCTTTTCCTCCTACAAATTGGAATAAGGATGCTATCAATTTATAGGCTCCAAGGTCAGAAGGACTTGTAGTTATTGCTATGTTCATTGTCATTATTTAATTAGTTAGTATGTGTGGTATGTTCAAATGTATGTGAATGCACACGTGTGTGCAGGTGCGTGTGCATGTGTGAGTGTCCAGGTGGAGTCCAGAGGTCAACCC